>NC_141612.1:42329118-42629118 GCF_047967505.1 Dipteris shenzhenensis
ACCCTACCATAGGATTGTAAGAGTGAGCATCTTCACAAAGCATAGCACTAGGTTGGGAACTAACCCAATCATTCTGAGTTAGCGGGGTAAGTGAACAGAAGCATCAATATTTTGGTGATCCTTTTGGGGAAGGTCAAGTGAATAGTGAGTTAACAAGCTATCAGTGTAGTAAATTGTAGAACCGAGTGGTAAGCTGTTGGCACTGGTGCCATTCTCCATGTGAGTTCATGGAGAATGGGACTCATGCCATCCTCCATGAGATTTTGTGGAGAATGGCACTGGTGGCATCCTCCATGATGTTGTCGAGAATGGCACTAGTGCCATTCATCACATGGATTGTAGAGAATGGCACCAGTGCCATTCATCACATGGATTGTGGAGAATGGCACCAATGTGAATCATGAATGGCACTGATGCCAATCTTCAAATAATCATATAATTTTGTGGAGAATATGATGCCATTTTCTGGATGACAAGGTTGTCACATGAGAGTTTTCTCGTAGAAAATATAGGACCATAACAGATGATGATTGGAGAAAGGCACTGGTGTCATTGTCCACAACACCATTTGATTATGTGCAAAATGGCACCAGTGCCATTCATCACATGGATTGTGGAGAATAGCACCAATGCCATTCTCCATTCTCCATGTGATGAATCATGAATGGCACTGGTGCCAATCTTCAAATAATCATATGATGTTGTGGAGAATCACACCAGTGCCATTCTCAAAAACTTCATATGATCTCTTAGAGAGTGGCACTAATGTCAATCTCCATGTGAGTTTGTGGACAATGGCACCAGTGCCATTCATGACATGGGTTGCAGGAAATGGCACCACTACCATTCTCCAAATGTCAAGGTTGTCACATGAGAGTTTTCTCATAGAAAATTTATAGGAACCTAATAGAGGATGGTTGGAGAATGGCACTAGTTTCGTTGTCCACAACAACATTTGATTATGTGGAGAATGGCACCCATGCCACTCTCTCCATTCTCCATGTGATGAATTGCACTGGTGCCAATCTTCAAATAATCATATGATGTTGTGGAGAATCGCACCAGTGCCATTCTCCATAACTTCGTCTGATCTTTTGGAGAGTGGCACTAATGCCAATCTCCATGTGAGTTTGTGGTGAATGGCACTAGTGCCATCCTCCATGTGAGTTTGTGGAGAATGGCACTGGTACCATCCTCCATGATGTTGTGGACAATGGCACCAATGCCATTCATCACATCGTTTGGATGGTTGGAGAATGGCAATGGTGCCATTGTCCACAACACCATATGATTATGTGGAGAATGACACCAATGCCAATTCAAGGGTATGTACCAATTTATGACATAGACTCGGGCATCATTGGGCCTTGAGCGATTAGATGCAGATGCTTTAGATGTTAGCATGGGTCAGCCCATAGTTTTTTATCATGCACACTTCTCGGTAAGCCTTCAGCACAAGGCACATTCAACAATAAAGCCCTTAGCAAGTGGAAAATTTTACGGTAAGTCCTTAGTATGAGGCGATCTCATTTACATCAACACAGCCTAATTCCAGTGATATACAGTCATCACATTCATGCATGGATCCGACTCCATCTATTGCCACTACAGGCGTAGATACTCGGTACTAGTTCACCACTGATCATGCAATTATTCAGCAGGTAAGTCCTCAATCCGAGGCACTCACATCTCCAGCCGCATGCGGAGATATATGCCACAGTGCATTCAGCTCCTTAGTGATTCCATTGCAACATCCATCACTGATGCTTTCACCTCTAATATGGAGCATATCACATCCTTGGACATAGGTTCCATGAGTAGTAAAGATTAGCGCATCAGTCTTTAGGACATTTCAGCATTGGCTCAGTCATGCCGCATTGCACCACCCTTGGATCCAGTTATCACCACCACCTCTGATCAGCAGAACTTTCCTCAGCATGAGGATATTTATGCATCAGTGTGGTCCTATCCCAATGTAGTGGACATAATCAGGTTTAGCCATAGCCCAACCTGGGGAGACTCAGTGTTTCATCATGCACTTATGGCCATCGTATTCAGCCCATACTTGATGTAGATCAGTGGTTGGATCCACAAATCCCTACATCATTCGGCACCACATGTGCCTCATGGATATCTTGTGATTTGTCAATGATATTTTAGGCTTCTAGGCCTTTGTACTATCAGCTCCACCTTGAGACTATGACAGATGCTATATCCCATGCCGATGGATGTCTAGCCATGCACACATCAAACGACCTTCATCTCATGACAATTGAGCATACAGGTTGGACAAGTTTCTATACCTTGTCATTTGTACGAGCCTCTTCATAGAGCAGATTATCAAACTTGCACCTTTAGTCCCAGATTTTCAACCCCTGGATCACTATGTCCACACTAACTATGCGGTCTTCTTGGACCCCGCATCATATGATAGAGATCATTCTACTACAACATACCTCTGCCATTGCTATCAGTTATTTTGGGTTGGTGACACCCTCGTATGTCACAACCTACCGAATCAAATCTCCATCGCTACATCGACTAGCCTCACATCTGAGCCTCTTTTACAAAGTAGATGCATAGTCCATGGCGACTCATGACATGCTCAGCTTTGACATGTTCAGCATGCAGCCATACACACATTCATTCACGTGGTCATCTTTCGATCGACCAGTCTTTGATCCAGGTGGACTTTACTTTTTGCTTATTTCCTTCCTCTTCCTTTCGGCCTATCTTCTGGGTTTTATTCCCAATGGCGAAGGATGACCCACAACAAGAGGGGGAAATACATGTTATGTATAGGATCGTAAGTTGTACTCATTGTACATGCTTCCACTACATAGTCACTGTGCTCACATACACACATACTACTCTGATTTCTTTTCAGTTTTGGATGCTATCACATGCACCAAATGAAACACAAAAAGATATTGTACATGCACCCTCTACTCACCCAGTGCAATTTAAGAGGAGGTGTTGAGGATGGTGTAAATTGCACCATACATCTAGGGCATTAGGGGCAAACCCTAACACTAGCCCTAAGGGGTCCACATGTATCAATACAAGTAAGTGTACAGGTAGCTATATCATGTGCACTCTCCCTCTCTCAATTCCGCTATCAACATTGGCATAGTGTGTAGTAAGTATTGTAGTGTGTAGTAAGCATTGTCACTATGGCTTGTCTTGGTATTGATAATCATCTTGTTTAATTTATAAATCACAAAGGGATCAAGAAAGAAAAATCACTTCTTAGAATGTAGAGCAAGACAATGTAAAGCTCCTATTACTCATCAAGGGATACCCTATATGGTTTAACACATATCAAAATGAATATAGTTGTTTTAGGGTCAAAGAAGTATTCACATACAATCTCCAAGTTTTTTCCAATGGATCTTAAATGGTACAAAACTTAAACATAGTACTTGGCATACATAATTATTAACATAGAGTAAGTTTTATAGTGTGTAGTAAGTATTGCATTGGCATCTCTTGTTTATGTTTCTAGATACTTTAAATGGCATCCCTCCTAATTGATTGTCTATTCCTTAACTAGTTATGCTTAGTATCCTTGTCCTATGTAGTCTTGTTTATTTCAACTAAATAGTCATGTTCTAAGTAGCCTTATTTATTCCAAATAAGAATATGACTATCACACAATAGTTTGACTAATTAAGAACTCTCTAATTGCTATCTCCTTGCTTTATGTTGGATCAAATGATCATTTTGAGCTTGGGAAGCTTCGACCTATGTAGAATTCCCCTTAAATATAAAGCAAGTATTGGATAGTATTTTCAAGCATCATTATTTTTATCAACCAAAGTGCTTGGGCTCATGGTCAAAAGAGTGTGTGAAGATGTTCTCTAGTTGTCTTAACTTTACATTTGTTTCATATTGTTGTAAAAAGATAATTGGTCGATGTAAAATTCTAGCCATTTATTGAGTTGTAATATTTAACCATGGCTTGATTCTTGGGTCATGTAGATGTGGGTTTCAATACGTTTTACCCTCTCACCTCACTTCCATTTCTTTTTTGTCCATTTTCCTTTACATACTTTATTCATTTTTTTAGTAGTGTCCAAAATACTAGCTTAGAACAATCTCATTGGTTATTTTAAATTGGCATTGAGGCCCCCCCCTCCCTGGCTACCCATCACCCCTTACCCCAACTTGGTTTCCCATGCCTCATATTCTTCCTTTTACTTCTACTTGGCCTCTGGGCAACATGTTTATTGTGATTAAGGACATAACAAGTGCCTGGTAGTCTAACTAGACACCATCACTCTCCTTGGTACCTCTTTGATTTGTAGGGGATTGATTGATGGCTTGAGCTAGGATATGGCCACCTTGGCTAGTATTTTCCTCAAGTATAAAGCGAGTTTTCAATCTCTTCTCAAGCATGATAGATTTTTGAGCTAGATTATAGTGGTCCATAATTGAAAGAGTAGGGAAATGTTTAATAGTTAGCTTAGTTTCACGTCTATTTGATCTAGATGCCCCTTAGTTCATTGCCAACTTTAAACTTTGGCTTGTTATATTAATATTGGTTCCCTCCCTAAATCTTAAGTTATAGGTAAATCAAAATTTTAGCTATTCTTAGCCAAACTCTAAAGACTTAAGTTTATGATGTAAGGGATAGTTGTTTCTAATTCTACAATAGTACTAGTTGGGATATGTAATTGCATTGGTTATCATGGGGCCTTATTCAAAGAAGTTTTTGCATATGGATCAATCCAATGATAAGTTATTGCTTATAAATAACTCCTTGTGACTTAATGGATTCGAGGGTCCTATTTGATTAGATTTAAGCAAGGGTGATTTACTGAGAATTTTTTAATTTTTACTTTTTGCTAGTTAGCATTTTTCCTTTTTTTAGCTCATTATTAATTATAATGGGATAGGTTGAGTTTTCTCAATTTAACTTTTTAGGTTTAGCTATGGCTAGTAATCACTATAGTACTATAGTTTCCCATGATTTGACATATTGATTTATGTAGAAAGGAATTTTATTGTCACATTGCTTACTTCAATCTCATAGTCTAGCATGTGTTCCTTATTTAGGTGACATCGACAATAGTTGTAGGTCTTATCTTCCCCACATGTTATGTATAGGACTATCCCACATCTAAGGGGTGTTGGCAGGTGAACTGACCTACCTTCAAAATGCGAGAGACATAGTATGACCAATTGGAGTTGGGCTTGGGTTTTCATATTGATAGTACAACTTTGTGGGACCCCTTATCTTCATCCCTATCGTTTCAATGATATAGCTGATGTAATTATTTATGATGTTAACTCATTGGGTTGTTTAATTTGTTAATCTAGCTATTTCTTGTTCTCTTCCATAATTCTTTGTTAATGTTAGCTATTTACTCCCTTGAATTTTGTTTTTATTATTCTCTTTCATTGGATCTTTTTAATTCTTGATTAGAAGCCAATAGTTGGTAAGGATGTGATAGTTTGCCTCTCGTTTGTTATCTCTCGTTTGTTATGTTTGCCTTGAGCTACCTTGTTAAAATCCTGTTAAAATTAAAAGTATGCTAGCTTGGAATATCCATAAGCATTAGACTATTCTTGCCTAAGAATGCACACATATATGCACATGTGCATGTATGCACATGCATGTGCACGTGCATGCACACGCGTGCGCATGTGCATGCATGCACGCACACACATGCATGCATGTACATGGATACATAGTTAGAAACATTTAATCTTAATGCTTAGTAAGCTTATAAACTCCCTTCTGAGACGCCTTGTCTTTACATGTGAGCTAGAAATACTTTATAATTATAGGTTTACTTAAATAAATCGTGGCGGACCATTAACCTTTATTCTTTATGATCCATTGAACCTTGATCACATGCACCTTCCTAGTGCACTATTGATTACCAACCTTGCTCACATGTGATATAAATGCAATGGCCTTAGGAAACTAGTGGAGTCAGCTAGTCACAACATTGAAAAAGACTTTAAATAACTAAAAATTGTGATTGATTACATATAGTAACCACCCAAATAGGGAAGAAACTTGGTGTGAGAGTGCTCTCAATGGAAGCAAGAATGGAAGAAGGAGAAAGAGAGACAGAGAGCCACACAAGTTTTGGTGGGTGCAGAACCACCCTAATCTTCTTTTTCATTCATTTATATATGTGTTTGAGTATTGTACATAACTGGGGTTAAGGCACAGTGACCTTTAACCCCACAACCTCCCACTTAAAGGACAATGTGCCTTTAAGGGAGAACAACCAGTGAGCATACTATCCAATGCCCATCAATACACGACAATACTCAAACCGCTGAGACTAGGTAGACTCTTCATCAGCATATCTGTAGGGTTATCATCTGTATGAACCTTGACAAGCTCTATGCGCTTGTCCTCAAGTACCTCCCTGATGAAATGGTACCTGACCTCAATGTGTTTGGTCTTTGCATGAAAGACCGGATTCCGTGCTAGCTGAATAGCACTCATGGAATCACTATGCAATGTCGGTACACCTGTATGAATCCCCAAATCTCCCACTAGCCGATCAAGCCATATAGCCTCCTTGCAACCCTCTGTGGCTGCAACATACTCAGCCTCTGTGGTAGACAAAGCCACGCACTTCTGTGCACGAGACATCCACGACACTGCACCACCTGCAAAGGTGAACACATAACCAGAAGTGGATCTCCTACTATCCACATGCCCTGCATAGTCTGAATCTGTGTACCCAAGTACACGCATGTCTCCTTTACCAAAGCAAATGCACATCTCCTTGGTACCCTTCATGTACCTCATGATGCACTTAACTGCCTCCCAATGCCTCTTTCCTGGATTAGCCATATACCGGCTAACAACTCCCACTGCAAATGCAATGTCTGGTCTAGTAGCTATCATAGCATACATAAGACTCCCAACTGCTGATGCATAAGGAACCTTGGCCATCATGGCCCTCTCCTCATCTGATTTGGGACTATCTGTATGACTCAGTTTCACATATGGAGGCAATGGAGTACTCACTGCCTTCCCCCCCTCCATATGGAAACGCTGCAATACTTTTGTAACATACTCTTTTTGTGAAAGCCAAAGGAGTTTCCTACTCCGATCACGCGTGATGTGCATACCAAGAATATGACCTGCAAGTCCCAAATCCTTCATATCAAAGGCCTCATGCAACTTGGCCTTTAATGCATCTAGCTCATAAGTATTCTTGCTAGCCAATAGCATATCATCCACATATAGTGCCAAGATTATCAGGCTATTATCCTTAGCCCTTTTAGTGTAGAGGCAGTGATCAATTTCACTCCTTCTAAAACCCTGGGACCGAATGAAAGCATCAAACTTCTGATACCATTCTCTAGGTGCTTGCTTAAGACCATAGAGACTCTTTTTCAGCTTGCAAACTAAATGCTCTTTGCCCTTTTCTTCAAAGCCTTCCAGCTGCACCATGTAAATGTCCTCATGCAAATCCCCATGCAAGAAAGCTGTCTTGACATCCATTTGCATAAGCTCCATATCCTCTACTGCCACTAGTCCAAGCATGCATCTAAGTGTGGTCATCTTCACAACCGGAGAGAATATCTCATCAAAGTCCACACCCTTCTCTTGCTTGAACCCTTTAGCAACCAAACGGGCCTTGTATCTAGGCACATCATCACCTGTGACCTTCATTTTGTAGACCCATTTACATGGCAATGCTTTCTTTCCATGTGGCAAAGAAACCAAGTCCCAAGTCTTATTCTTCATAAGTGAACTCATCTCTGATTGCATAGCATACTCCCACTTGCGTTGATCCTCACGCATCATAGCCTCTTTGTAGCAAGAAGGCTCCCCACAATCAGTAAGCATCACATAGTCTACCCCTGGACCAAACCTATCAGGCGGTCTAGACACTCTAGATGATCTTCTCAATGGCATTTCAGCTTGCTGTCCCACTTGCATATCAGCCACATTTGGCTCATCATTTCCACCAATAGATGATCCATCATCTACCCTTGATTGTATACCTGTGGGAGTACTTGGTTGTACCATTTCTTGCACATTTGGTGCATGGACAGCTTGCTGTCTATCAACATATGCAGGTGGATTCACATCCTGGAAAGTGATTCTCCTCATTTCCACATCCCTCATGGGTGCCTTATGCATCTTCTTCTCATTGAAGACCACATCATGGCTGCGTATGATCTTCTTTGCTTCTGGATCCCAGAGACGATAGCCCATCTCTCCACTTTCACCATAACCCAGAAAGATGCATTTCCTAGACTTAGGATCTAGCTTCTTTCGAAGCTCTTTTGGCACATGTGCATATGCCTCACACCCAAATATACGCAAACGAGAGTAAGAGGGCTTCTTGCCACTCCATGCCTCTTCAGGAATACCATCATCCAAACTCTTACTAGGTAATCTATTGATCACATGCACTGCAGTCTTCATTGCCTCAGCCCAAAAACCACCAGAAAGACTTGCATTGGAAAGCATGCATTGCAACCTTTCTTGAATGGTACGGTTCATCTTTTCTGCAACTGGATTTTGCTCTAGAGTACGAGGGGATGTGAGCTCCCTCTTAATCCCACGTGTATCACAGAAATGCTCTGGAGTACGAGGGGATGTGAGCTCCCTCTGAAAGTCATGAGAGAGATACTCTCTACCATTATCAGTCCGTAGGCATTTAAGCATTCTACCTGACTGATTCTCAACCAAGGCCAGCCATTTCTGAAATACCTGGAACACATCACTCTTCCGAGCTATAGCATAAGCCCACACTTTCCTAGTTGCATCATCAATGAATGTCACATAGTATTCAGCCCCGCCTAATGACCGTGTAGGCATGGGACCACATACGTCTGAATGCACCAAATCAAGCATTTCAAACTCTTTCTTTCCTTTTCTTTTATGGGCTGATTTAGTCTGCTTCCCATAGAGACAGTGCTCACAAAATTCAAAATCAGAGAAACTCAAATGCGGTACATAACCCAAACGGCATAAGAGTTTCATTCCATTCTGGCTCATGTGCCCCAACCTGCAATGCCATAGAGAAGTGCTTGGCTGCTCGGTTATTGCAACAACATGATCAAATACCCCTGACACATGTAAGGGATACAAAGTCCCACACTTGGCACCCCTGGCCAAAAGCATAGAGCCCTTTTGAATTTTCCAACTCTGAAAGCCAAAAGTGGTATGAAAACCAGCATCATCTAGCTGACCCACTGAAATAAGACTCTTGGTCAGCTTAGGCACATGTCTCACATGTTTCAAAACAAATGCAGACCCATTTGCAAAAGAAAACTTTATGTCACCTGCTCCCACTATGTCACATGCATAGTCATTTCCAAGATGCACACAACCTGTCTTTCCACTATCATAAGTGGAGAACCATTCCCTATGGGGAGTAACATGGAATGAAGCACCAGAATCCAAAATCCAATCCTGGGAATATGCATCATCTGAAGTGGTAAGCAACTCTGCAGATAAACTAGACATGAAGAGAACATCATTGTCACTATCACGTGTGACTGCATTGATCTCCTCGATCTTCACTTTTCCTTTGTCCTCCCTTGGACTCTCTTCCTTTTGATTTGCACCCCAATTTGCATTCTTTTTCTTATCCTTTTGCTCTCTTTTCAGCTTGTAGCAATCCTTTTTCATATGGCCCTTCTTGCCACAATGGTAACACTCAATGTTCCGTGCCTTGGATTTGCTACGAGACTTCCCTCTTTCTTGGGACTTCCCCCTGAACTGTGATCTGCCCCTTTGCACATTTAAGGCTGCATCCTGCTTGTTGCCATCCATAGACTTCCGTCTAATCTCCTCGGCCAACAAGCTACCCACAACATCATCAAATTTCAGTACTCCACCAGGTACAGAGTTACTGACAGCTGTACGGAAGGTATCCCATGAGGATGGCAATGAACATAAGAGAAATATTGCCTTAGTCTCCGCATCAAAATTCATTTTCTGAGCCTGAAGCTGGCTGAAAATAATATTGAATTCATTCAAGTGAGAAGCAATGGAGACCCCTTCCTTCATTTGCAGCTCAAACAACCTCTTCATGAGGTAAACTTTATTAGAGGCAGTTTCCTTTTCATAAGTGGCACATCTTTTCTTCCACAAATCTTCCGTAGTCTGCTCATTTACTACTGTGAAATAAACTGACTCTGCAAGATGAAGTCTAATAGTAGACTTTGCTAATGCATCCAACTCATTCCAATCATCCTCAGACATATCCGTAGGCTTAGCTTCAATACCTGCCAAGGGTTTAATCTGCTTCTTTTGAATAAGCACATCCCTTATTTGTTCTTTCCACAAAGAAAAGTTTGTCCCATCAAACTTTTTAATGCTGAAAAACTCCTTTTCAGACATGGAAGAGGATGCCATGATGCAAATAAAGCAAAATCCCAAATGCTAGTGCCTGCAAGAGAGAATCACACCAAATACTAGGTGCACCCAAATGTGTATGCCACAATAGAGTGAAATATCACCAAAACTCAAAACTCAAAGCATCTGACTCATGTGCATATACTATGCATCCATATGAGCAAATCTGGCCCAAAAGAAAATGCCAATAAGTGCCAAATGACTCAAGCATAAACACTGTCCACTGGCATATGCATCAATAATGTCTTATCGAAGAGAGCATAGCACTATCAATGCATCACCTGCAATGTGTCAAAGCTGTCCCTCAGCATAAATTAGCATCCATGTGCAAAGCGTCCATAAAAATAGCATCCCACAAGGCAATTTGGGCCTATCAGCGCATCCAACAAGGACCGCAATGCATCCAAATGGCCTATAAATCATCCACTGCAACCCAATGCATACCACGAATGAGCGCACATTGCTCAAAATGCAACCAGAGTGATCTGCATAAGGTATGCTCAAGAAATCATAGTCCCACGGTAATGAGCGCTACTGAAAATAGAACCTGAGATGCTTCAAAACATGGGCGCCATTGCATAATCAGACTCAGCAAGAAAATCTGCAAATATCTCTCTTCTGCCAGAACTCCAAAATCCCAACCGATGAATGAGAAATGGGAGTCAACACTTATCCACTGCCATGTGGCATAAATCTAAGGTTTCAAAACCTTAGCATGAAAAATGCATAACAGAGAGACGAAATCGAATACACAGAGATTTATAACTCTGAAAATCCTCCACCGAATCATGCAAGAACTGATAGGTAGGGGTTTTTGGGCGTCCGGAACGCAATGGGACAGACGGTTTTGGAAACCGTGGTCTCAATCACTGGGTCCAACACACGGACTGAAAAACGTTTTTGGAAACAGAGCTATCTGTAAACTCCACCGGAGTGCGAATGATGAGCAACATAGAAGTTTTAGGACCTCCTGAGTCCACCGGAACTGACAGATCTGCAAATGGTTGCTCCAAACTTGAGTTCCAACACCCGGGCAAAAAACGCAGGAATTGACACAGTGACTCAGAAATCCAATGAAATGATCCCAGATTCAGGAATGAAGGTGTTTCCAGGCTCCTGAAGTAATGTGGACACCAAAAGCAAGCAATAGTTGCCTCTACAAGTCAATACGGAGTCTCTGTCATCGAACGGAACAGGGAAAAGCTCAAAAAACGACTTTTTCTTTGAAAGCTCTTAACAGGCTCTCAAAACCACTTCGCAAAGCCAAAGTGACTTTTCCAAAGGTTCCTCCAAGGTCTCTGCACACTCGGATGCAAGTAAAGTCACCCACAAAGCTTCTCCTTCCTCCCACAGAGCTGCTGAGCTTCCAAGCATTCACGCACGCTCAGCTAGATCACTCGGGCTCTGATACCAGTTGAGAGTGCTCTCAACGGAAGCAAGAATGGAAGAAGGAGAGAGAGAGAAAGAGAGCCACACAAGTTTTGGTGGGTGCAGAACCACCCTAATCTTCTTTTTCATTCATTTATATATGTGTTTGAGTATTGTACATAACTGGGGTTAAGGCACAGTGACCTTTAACCCCACATGGTGGGCACACAAAAACGTTTCAAAATCGTAGGGGTGTGTATCACAACTAGTTGCCAACCTTGGCATCATGAATGTGGGCGACTTAACGCCTTATGACATTGTGGTAGTTTTGTGGGAACTGAGAACATGGTGGCATGTGGTCCCAGCCTTTTTTTGGCATTTTTCTTGACAAAATCTGTGAGGTTGAAAATGACATTAATCCACCATTTCACCCAACAATATGATATTTAACATGGGGAATCATATTTTTCCATGGTAAGTTGTAACGCATTTTTGCACATGTCACCATTGCTTTTAAATTATGGTGGCCTTCACTGATTGGGTGCAAATAACTCCTTTTTTAAAAAAATTGAAAGTGGTCTTCTCTTTTATTACTCAGTGAAATCCAAAAGCCATCACATACAACAAGTTTTGGAGATAAACTCTAACATTTACCTCTGGCCAACAGGCCACTAACTAATTGACATGGACGCCTATATCTATGACCACTTGCTTACATGATACAGAAAACATAGTAGCACCATTCACCGAGGCCTCATACGGGGCTAACCAGATTCTATGGAGAGTGGCATATCTGATCACATCCCAAAGGGTAGGCTCCTAGGCAGCTCCAAAGATAGCTATCACCATTGCTTTTAAATTATGGTGGCCTTCACTTATTGGGTGCAAATAACTCCTTTTGAATGTAGTATGCTCGTATATTACTTAAAAGGTCCCAAGGGACATCTCATACAATACGCTCTGTAAGCGGGCTCTTACAACCTTATCAAGCCAACACGCAACTAGCCAACAAGCCTGGGAGGCGATCTCCATAGCAGCCTTCCTACATGGTAATTCAAAAAGGCTAGGACTAGAAATCAACGCCTCATAACAAGTAGTCTAGATCCTGTGAAGGGTAGAGTATCTGATGATATCCCAAAGGATAGACACATATGCACCAAGGTCCACTCCAAAGATGGCAGCACCTTTGGACATGTAATCCAATCCCAAGATTTTAGCGCACTTCCATCTGATAATCCCCCACAAGTTCTGGACCCAAGGGTAGCCCAGAACAAGTGTGTGGGGGTCTCTGCAATAGCTTTGCACAGTTTGTAGTGATCATCCATGTGAAGCCATGGGACATGGCTACCAATCGGGAAGTGCCCGCACCCACAATTCTCCAGAGAAAGAAGTTTACTTTGTTAAAGGGTGTGGCTTTCTAGACTCATGAGAACCTGCCCCTCCACGTGATTTCCAGGTCATCCCTCAACCATCTCTTAGTCAGCCTCAAATGCCAATTCTCCTTGTAGGCCAGCAGCTTGTCGAGCAACTTCATAGTCATCTTGTCCAACAGGATAGCGGCTCCCCATTCCCATTCCTCAACCATTGGACCTTCTGAGGGATGTGTATTGGTTGGCCAATCTTGTGGGATCCTGAGGATGATTTCTCCCATGAAACGGACTTCCTTCATGGATATCCTTAATTTTTCCATCAACTGAGGCACTGACAGCCAGTTCTCCGATAGAGGATCCCAAATATCCTCCCAATTATGGAGGCCCTTAGCATACAGACTCCCTGCCAGTGCCTCATTTCCTGCAGCATAGAAGCCTCCTCCTGGCCATGCCACCTGCCACCATAGTGATAATCTAAGGGAGAAGTCAGCTTCAGCTGCGGGTTTGCCCTTCCATGCTAGCAAACCAAGACCCTCTTTCCACGCAGCCACCAACCTATTCAAGAAGCTGGATTTCAAAGAGAGGAGGCAAACGAAAACACTTTGGTCCACATATCCATCCCCAAGAAGTGCCTAACAATAGCCCTGCGTATAGCATCTTCTAGGAAGCCAGAGTCCACGGTTCATTAGATGCCAAAAATTGGACCCAGATTTTCATAAGGAACGAGATGGACCATCTCTTCAGATCCGAGATGCCGAAGCCTCCTAGCTTCTTAGGTAGGCATAAGAACTCTCAAGAGAGCCACTTCCATTTGGTTTTTTTCCATATAAATGCCCTCATTGCTTTTCTACCATCAAAAAGTGTGTCTTGTAAAACGCACAAACTAACAGGATATAGAAGGAAGCAGGAGCAAGTATGTGCTTTACCACTGTACACCTTCCCAACATATTCAGTGGGACCTTTGACCAAGACTGGATCTTAATCTTGAACTTAGCCCACCACCACATGAATCTCTGACGGATGGAGATTCCGACTCCTATGGGAACACCAAGGTGCCTAATAATCTGCCCTCTTGGAACCCACTGCAGTCCCGTCTCCTTCATCCACTCTGTAGGATCTTTCCTTGAAACGAAAACGTGCCTTCGACTTCTCCCACTGTATCTTGGAGCCCGAGGCTTCACAGTGCAGTAACAGGCCAAGAACTAATCTCATCTGCTCAGGATCTGCTTTGCAGATGGAATTAGAGTCATCCACGAATAGCTGAGCGAATAGAGGGGCATTGGATCCCGGGATCCTCATGGGGTCGAGTGAGCCCCTTGAAATTAGTCTTCGGAACATGGCCAGCAGGGGCTCAGTAATGATAGCGAACAACAAAGGGGCTAATGGACATCCCTGTTTGATAGACATTCTTAGTGGCAGGCATCCCACTTCAGAGCCATTGACTGACACAGTAGCTGAGGAATTTGACAGTAACGCTCTTATGATAGCCAGGAACCTTTCCCTAAAGCCCATGGCTTGAATCACCTCAGTTATGTATCCCAATTCCACATGGTCATACGCCTTATCAAAATCGATATTCAGCAAGATCATTTCTTCCTTGCTGGTCCAGGCATGTTCCAACGTAGAGATGACATTCAGCACGTTGTCCTGGATGTGTCTACCCTTGACAAAGCCATATTGCTGGCTCGACACTACTTTTGGAACAATATCTACAATCCTTGCTGCCACCATCTTGCTATCAATTTGTACGACACGTTTAGCAGGGATAGGTGGGTCTCCCGTCTCCGAACTTCTCTTGGGGATCAACCGGATCAAACCCCTATTCACCCTTGGGGAGATGGACTCCCTCTCCCACACCGCATTGGCTATCCTGACAAATGGTCCTCTGATTGTGTCCCAAAGAGCTAAAACTTCAGTTGAGAGACTGTCTGGGCCTAGCGCTTTGTTCTTCTTCATTTTGATGAGAGTTGCATCTGCCTCCTCAATTGTAAACGGACACCCAAGTGCCCGCATTTCGTCCTCAGAGATCTTCTGGTCTATGCAGTCAATCAGCATTTGCCTCGCCTCCATCTTGCTACTTGTCTTGGATTCTGCTACCCCCAGGATACCCTCAAGGGAGGACGTGATGTGCTGTGTGATGTCATCCTGCTCAGTGAGCCATTGACCATCCTGGTCTCTGATCCTGCAAATGTTGTCCCTTGCCTTATCTGCTTTCAGCGTTCTAGGTATTCTTTTTGAACATCTTCTTGGAGGACACTACGTATCTTCTCATAAAGCTCCCGAGTCCCATTGATTGGAGAATAGACTCATTTCTTAAGGTCCCTGGGGATTCGGGAATCGGGAAAGCTTAAAAGGTCGAAGGTTGCAACTTGCAATGATTGAGCTTTTCCATTTCTCGTTGAAACTTGAAACTACGGTAGATGAAACTGGCACGAGAGCGCTTTAAAATCTGATGTGATCGGGGAACGGACGTGTGACTTGATTGATGGATCGAGATCGTGAAAAACTTGTATATTTATAAAAGGTCGTTGCATCGGTGGATTTAATGAATACGGTTCCGATACTGCAGATGGATAGTCATAGTCCTACCTGTTATTTATTTTGCCACGCTCTCCCATGAAGCAAACCAACGACGTGGCAAACTTCAGGACACGCCACGTAGTCTCCCGCGGGCATGCTGTTCTGCCTCTTTAATTTAGTCGGGTACGATCTGAGCCAGCCTTCGCACGAAGCATGTTGGATCTTGCAGGACATATTCGATGCTCGAATGGCCCATTTTTCATAATACAGTTGACTGTAAAGATTTTGGCGGAAAAAGTAATAGTTGAAGAATTCAAGGAATCGGAATAAAATCATTTCGGTTTCAAGTTGGTCATAATTAGATAGCCTTTCAAGGGCTTATGCCATTAAGGAAAATAGGACTTTTGGAACACGGTGGCACAACCGGTAAGTCTCACGACCTTAGGGATCTTATCAAGTAGCTCAAACACATAATAAAATAAAATCCTCCAATAATTAGTAAAAGGAAAGGGAATCATAAAAGGAGAAAAACTAAAGTGAAAGTGAATGGATATGAAGTGAGGGAGGAGGAAAGGAGAGAGATGGAGGGGGACAAATGTAAGTGGGTAGGTCCTATTTAAGCAGGGGGCTTGTGATACATTTAATACATGCCCACTTATCTTGAAACCCTAAACCTTAAACATTAAACCTAACATAATCAAGGGGCACCCAATAACCATCGTTTTTTCTTTTTCGTGAGAAAAGAAGATAAACTTTATCAAAAGGAGAAAATACAAAACAGAAACAACCTCCCTAAGCAAGGTAGGTGGAGAAGAACTAAAGTTCGTGGATTCAAGTTCACCTTACAACTATAGCAATTTGGCTATAAGCCAAAAATTCATCAAAATATCTCAGAGAGATGGCAGTATTGGCTATGATTTCTTGAAGAGTGAGATCTCCACGATCTCCTTAGTTGAAAACTATCCTATTACGCCTCTTCCAGTAGACAAGGGCTGTCACCATTGCTATGAATAATTGCCATGTTGAGTAAACTGCATCATTCATTGTACTTTGTCACCTAGCAAGGCGATATTCCATGAAATTTGGATGAAAACTAAGCAATCAACTAACAATCTGTGAACTCTTTTCCATAGCACATGCATTGACGGGCATTCCCAGAAAGCATGAAAATGAGTTTCAACTTTGTAAGGCAAAGAGGGCACATTGGGGACACATTGGGGTCCCATTTAGCTAGTCTTTCTCTAACAAGGAATTTCATAACAATCAGCCTCCATAACAGTAAGTTTAGCCTCAAGGAGGGAGTTGTCCTCCATACTCTATGAAGCCTCATTTTCCATACTCTTTGAAATCATTGCTAGCCCAAGAGAAGAAGAGATTGTGCCAATCTTGCTTCAACAAGCTTATCAGCATCTCTATGACTGATCTTTCTCTTCAGGAGAGATGGAAGATGTGTGTTAGAAAATCTACATAATACCATCGATTGCCACCGAGATCCCAAATATTCTTAAAAGTAATTAATCCCTTAAGACAGTTTCTTAACTGCACGAGAAGATCTACTGAAGAAGGGTAGGCCATCTCTTATTGCCTAGTTTGAGAGCCAGAGTGATCTATCCGGTGACACATCACCATAGAAGCTTCTAAGGCCTTTCCAAAAGCAACCTTGAAATTTGGTTTTCCAGATTTGCACAAATTTTGACAGAAGATCAAACTGCTTGATCTTTATCTCATAGCCTGAAAGTAGACTGTCTTGCCAAGGGCAATGTATCCCATGAGGGGACTTGAGTAGAATCCACTCCTGAGCCAAGATAGCCCATGGATGACTGCTATGAACATGATAGAACCATTTGTTGCTGCAGAGTCTGTCACACTTGCTTTTCATTTTCTCTAGACCAAGTCCTCTTGCAAGTTTTGGGGTAGTCGCGAGGTCCCACTGTAGTGCGTGCCAATTATCTCTCCATAGAAAGTCCCTAACAAGTTTGTCAATTTGATTCAGAGATTTGGTTGAGAAAGGGCGAATTGACATTGCATAGACTACTAGTGACGAGAAGACGTGTTTGGTTATCACAAGCCTTCCACCAAAGGAGAGTCTCTTATTTCCCTATTTGGAGAATTTGTCAACAATTCTCTTTGACACCACTCGATTCTATTGTTTAGAGAGATTCCTAGTCCCACCCGATAGCCTAGATACCTGATGATTTGACCTGGCCCAATCCATTGGAGTTGGAATTGGTTTGCCAAGGCTAAGGGAGCTTTCGAATCAAGATAAAGAGTTGTAGTCTTGGCATTGTTTATTTTCAAATCTGAAACTATTGTAAATTCATTATAGACTCAAAAGATTGTCCACATTCTCTTGTGTACCCAAGAGTAGGTTGGTATTATCATCAGTGAAGAACTGCAAACAAAATGTCAAAAATATGGGAGGGGATCACAACCCGAGTTTGATGGTGATCAATTTGCCTAAGTAGGGGCTCCATTGCTATTGTGAATAGTAATGGTGCCAAGGGGCATCCCTGTCTAATAGACCTCTAAAGCTTGAAGCTTTGGTATTGGGATCCGTTTACAAATATTCTTGCATACGCGTTAGAGAAGAGAACTTTCATCATCTTGCAGAATCCCTCGCTAAAGCCCATTTTTTGCATGGTTTTGAGAACAAAATCCTAGCTTAACCTATCATAAGCCTTCCCTTGGTCAAGGTTCAACATAATGAATTTTTGATGCAAGGTGATTCCCTGATCTATTGAGAGGACATTTAAAATTGCATCATGGATATTCCTCCCATGAATAAAACCTTATTGTCACTGATGAACAATTCTTCCCAGCATGAATTTTATCATGCTCACCATTGTTTTGGCCATTATGTTGTACATGTAGTTGAGCATGGAGAGTGGTCTCCATTGACTTAGAAGGAGCCTATTATGAGTCTTCGGGAGAAATTTGATTATGCCCATGTTCATACTGGGAGGCAGAGTTCCTGCTACATAGCATGCATTGAGTAGTCTAGCAAACAAATTGGATCCACAAGTGTGCCAAAAGGAAGAACTCAATGGCAAAACCATCTTGCCCTAGCGCTTTCTTCTTTGGCATTCCCATTACTGTGAACTTGATCTCTCCTTCGGAGGTCAATGAATAAGAAGGGCCTGGTGAGGGAGAATACTCCTGCATATAGGGGAGAGTGAGGAGTCAATGCACTAACTATAATTCTCTAGCCTTGTAGGCTTTGTGTTGGCTATCTTCTTCAGGTGCCTTGCAAATGTGTCTACAATATCTCTATTACCATGTATTTGATTGACTTTGTCATCTGTGATGACCGAAATCTTTCTCTAAGACTTTTGTCTTTGATAGCGTTGAAGAAAAATGCATAAGGTTTGTCCCCTTTTTCCATCCACCTCAAGCCAACTTGAACTTTTACTACTACAAGCTTGTTATGTTCCAATACTTTGAGAAACATCTCTATGGACTTTAGAAGAGCGATGAGAAATAGGTCGTTAGGATCTTTTTAAATGGCCTGCAAGAGACACAGACCCTAGCTTCAAAGGCCAGAGTTTCATTTTTTCTTGAAATTTGGGCTCTAGATCTCCTGAATTCTTTAGCTCCTCTAGTGATACTAGCCATGCATGCTTCCCATCTTTAGATGGGCCCTTTCTAGAGGTGAGCTTCTTTGAGCCAGTCTGTTTGAACTACTTGATCATATTCAAGGCATCCTAGGAAGCTGGTGTTGAACTTAAAAGGTACATGGCCCATGTTTGTATTTGTTGAGTTGGATAAATCAACCCACATGAATAACAGGAGGTGATCCAAGGCCACTGAGTCTTGTAAGAGCTTTCCTTGAACTATTGGCTTGATCCAGCAAGCTCCTTAAGTGAGGTAGATCCTGTCGAGTCGGGAAGACCTCTAGGAAGAAGTGCCATGATGTTGTTCTAGGTCAAAGTCTTCAAATGTTTGATGGTATCAAATGCAATCCAACCAATTAGACCATTGGTTACCACAAGGTTGTTCCTTGCATCGCTTTCTTGCACTAGCATCTCCGATCCAGGATGAGAACAATCATCTACATCAGTAACTTTGTTCCAATCTCCCAAGCAGAAGGTTTTCCTTCCCAAAGTCTTAGTCTTCATTCTTTCCCAAAGTTCTATCCTTTGAGCCGACAAATTTGGGGCATATCCTAAAGCCACACTAAAGGTATTGTATAAAACCAGAAGAATGAAATCTCCTTTCTCATCACTATGACTAGAGACCATGTCTAGTTCGAGTCAAACTACGATAGTTGTGCCTCTTTTACCATTACTAGGGCAATTAGGGATTGTTGTCTCTATGTCAACATGGACTTAGGTAGCACAGAATGTGTGTGTAGAGTAGCGGCAAAGCTCCACTTGTACTTGCATAAGGCTAGGAATAATCTCTCTTAGGAATCCAACTTGCATATTCTATATGCAAGTTCACAATAAGCCATAACCTGAGGATGGGTAATAAAATGGATCCGGGAGTATGTTATCTCTGTGCCCACATAGACTTAGGAAGCACAAAATGCGAGTAGTGGCAACACTGTACCCCATAATGGGTCCACACTCTTTGGGGCATTGTGTTGAGTCCTACTTTGGTATTCTAAGAAATTGTCTCCACGTGTCCATGCTTCCTTGCACTCCATGTCCAAAAGCATGTCCTAACCTTGCAACTCCTCCTCCTCACTCCCCCAACCATGCAACCCATCGTCTCCCTCTCCTCCCCCCTCCTCCTCCTCCTCCTCCTCCCTTCTCCTCCCACCTCCTCCTCCCCCCTCCTCCTCCTCCTCCTCCTCCTCCCTTCTCCTCCCACCTCCTCCTCCCTCCTCCTCCTCCCCCCTTCTCCTCCCTCCTCCTCCTCCCTTCTCCTCCCTCCTCCTCCCTTCTCCACCCTCTCCTCCTCCCTTCTCCTCCCTCCTCCTCCCTTCTACACCCTCTCTTCCTCCCTTCTCCTCCCTCCTCCTCCTCCCTTCTACTCTTATACCTTCTTCCTCTCCCACTCCTATGCTCCCCCTAAACCCTTAGTCCCTCAACCCTTGACCTCCATGATCTATGAGGGAGATGAGTTCTCTACCATGTACTCTACCCTGAGCCTTGGATCCTCCTTTCAAACCTTGAGCTCTTCTAAACCCTAGAACCTCCTTCTAAACCTTGGAACCTCCTTCTGAACCCTGAACCTCCCTTTAGCCCTTAAACTCCTCCTAAACCCTTCAACCCTCAAATGAAAGTGAAAGCCTTCGTTACCCCAATCATGATGATGCATGTTCCTTTCACACATGCTTGCACTATGTTTTCTTACCACACATAAGCCTACGTCTCTCACAGAAATATGACCCAAGTCCTAAGCTACACTTATACTGCTACACTTATACTACATACAATGACACCGACATATCTGTAGGAGGTGACAAAAAGCCTCGGAACCTCACATACTGAGAATATCCTACTCTTCCTATAGAAGCCGTGGGAAAGAGCCAACAGGGATTAGAAGATAGCCACTCACTTGCAATCCTTGTAGGTTGTCCTTCCCCATAGATGATAGCCCTAGTAGTGGAGATGGCTCCTTCTGGGAGCCACATCAGCTATGTGAGACCTCAACGGGGATAGTACTTTGTATTCAAGACTGAAAATTGTATTGTAGCCACATGTAGTGATATTATTGTGTATAAAGTGTACCTATTAAGCCCTTGATGATAGCTTTTGTACATATGTTGAAAATCTAGAAGGGACATTTGCCATACTTCCAAATATGGCATTGATCCTTGCACATATGCACTATAATTTCTTGATTAGACATATAGCACCATGGTTATGGCAATGTTTGCTAGTAGAGGATCAACTAAAATTTGCTTTTAGCAAGACCATTTTTGGGGCTTGGGGAAACCTAGATAACCTACTAGTTGTAGAAAATTTTGTTGTACATCCAGGATGGGTGACAGCCTGCTTGAATAATAGAGATGGTTGTTTCTAGGAGCCACATCCTTCTCGGAGCCACGTCACCTATGTGAGACATCGGTGTAGGTAGTAGCTTGTAACTAAATATTGTTATCTATGTAATTATTCAACGCGTACAAAATATATTGTAACCACATTCAACAATATTATCAAAGTGTATTTATTAAGTTCTTGGGAGTACTTTGTGAATTGGATCAAGAAGTATAATTATTTAGCTATTGAATCATGTACTATGGGAATTGGATCATGAAGTGTAATTATCCAATCATTCATTCATGTACCATTTTTTTGTGATCTAATATGTACTTTATTCCACTTGTGGTGACTACTTTGTATAGCTAATCTGATTCTATTCTATAATGCTTTATGACTACTTGGGGTGCTTTGGGAAAGCTATCTAAATGCATTGTGACTACTTTATCAGTGCTTTGTAATGATTATTATGAGACTAATTGGTAGGGCTTTGTGACATCTATGTGAGTTCATCTCTAAGTGCTTTGTTAGTGCTTTGTGATTATTATGAGGCTACTTCATAGTTAATCTATAATTATTTATGACTTCTTGGTAGTGCTTTATGAAAGCTATGTGAGTGCATCTCTTAGTGCTTTGTCAGTGCTTTGTTAATGCTTTTTTATTGTGATGAGACTACTTGGTAGTGATTTATGACTACTTGGTAGTGATTTATGACTGCTTGGTAGTGCTTTGTGATTGTTATGTTAGTGCTTTTTAAATGATTTGTGAGTTTTATAAGACTACTTGGTAGTGCTTTGTGAAAGCTTTGTGATTGTTATATGACTACTTGGTAGTGTGCTTTATCATTGCTATGTGACTCTTATAATTTCTTGGGAGGGATTTGTGATTGCTTGGTAGGGCTTTTTCATTGTTATGTGCCTATTGTAACTACTTGGTACTGCTGAATGCTATTTGAGTGCTATTATGACTTCTCTATGAGTGCTCTATCAGTTCTTTGTGACTATTATGAGACTTCTTGGAAGTGCATAATCACTTTATCTATCTACATTTTGAGTGCTTTGTGACTAGTTTGTGATAGCATTCAATATGCTTTGGGACTGCTATCTAACTGCTTTGTGATTGGTATGTGATAGTTGTATAGTTGTTTGTTACTACTATGTTGCTCATTGTGACTACTTTAATTCCTTTTTATACTTGTCAATACATATGGAAATAGAAAACATTTTTGCAAATTAAAGAATGCTTTCACATCCGTGTGACTACTATTTTTAATGTACAAAACCAGCCCATGAAAATTCATAAACACTATGTATTCTAGTGCACATAGGCCAACCAAATCCCTTGTCCAACATATGGCAACAAAGAAACATTCCTAGAAAATGAAAAAAAGGTGGGAAATAAATCTATGAAAATGCACTTCAAAATCTAGAAGGCCTACTATTATAGAATACTTCAAGTGAAAGAAAGTACAAGTTGCTCTCTCAAGAAATCACAAAGCAAAGTCAAACCAATCTAAAATCACATAGAATTGATAGGTTGATGGCTTGGGGACTCATATGGCGACAAGAATCCATAAAGAACCTTCTCTTGTGTGCTTTTCTACTTGAGGGACTCGTCATGGCCTTAATAGTCACAAACAATGACAAAGCAAGCAAAAACTAGATTCAGTTTGTGGTTTCATTGCTCCAGGAAATGATCCTCCCAAGTACTCAAAACAGCACCTACAATTGGTAGGTTTATTGCTTAGGGGACCAATGTGTCCCCAGGTAGTCACAAAGTAGTCCAAAACTAATCTAAAAGTAGTTTTAGATTGCTTAGAGGACCAAAGATGGCCCTAATTAGTGTGAACAAGTGGTCCAAAAGCAATCTAAAGTAGTTTCACTTGGTGGTCTAATTGTCTTGGGAGAGTCATTATCCATACACAAAGCAGTCACACAAAGCACCCACTTAGCCCCAAGCATCATGAAAGTAGATAACACTAGAAAATATCTTTTGGATTATGTCTCTCTCAACGTAAACAAAAGTAGAACATGTAGATCAAGAGAATTAAAGAAATGTTAAAATTTTTAATTATATACCACACTATAAGATACATCATCATGGATGTGGCCCCTCTCTATGTCATTGTTAACATATGAAAAATAGAACATACAAAATGGATTTGAAATTCCATTTCCATCTCTTACAAAGTGTTCAAAACAAAACATGGTGAGTCTTTTATTAAAATAAACTCCCCATTTAAATATGAGATAAAAATAGACATCATGATGGCTATCATCATAGAATTCTTGGGGCTACAATCAATGTCTAAAGTAGTGTTGTGTCTATTGGAATTGCCTAATAGTAATCATATTAATGCTACAAAGTAGTGAGTGCACTAGACCTGAGGTTCCTCAAGAAGATGGATATGGTGCTCCATGTATCTTTTTGTGCCTATCCTCTTACACGATCATCTTTCTTATCAAAGGACACCATGTTCCCTAAGTCCAAAATGAATACACAATATCTTGAACCTCCTATGTAATGGTCCTACCTCCTCATTAGCACAAAGATTGTGACAACATTCCTTCATCTTCAATGAATGACAAGACTTTGTAGAGTACAAATTCCTCCTATGGACACCCAAAATCTTTGAATCTTTGGTAATGTTGAATTCTTGGTGGTCTATTCCACCAGCATTGATCACCATCATCATGGTAGACTTTAAAGAAAACTTCATCATGGGTCTATGGCTACTAACATGGGCTAACATGTTTTGGCTATTAGACACAATTGTTCCCTTCAACTAAAGTTCTTTGTCAGCATTGTGCAAATGCTTGACATCGGGATGAAATAGATCCGTTTAAAGATATCCTTTCTAGTTACTAAGTCCATTCTATTTGTTTATTTATGAAAGAATGGCATAACCTCATTTGATATATTTTGTCTCTGTTCATGTTAACATTACCCTTCGCTACCATAGCTTGCTTTATCCTAGCTTTCTGTTGATGCTCCCTTTAATTTGCAGCATAATACTCTCCAAAAGTGTTTAACTCTTGTTCTTTTTTCTCTTAATAAATTCAACTATAACATTACCCTCATCGTTGTAGCTTGCTTCACCCTAGATTTCTGTTGATGATTCCTTTTATGTGCAACATCACACTCTCCAACAATGTTTAGCTTTTTTTCTTGATAGGTCAATTGCATTGTTGTCCCTGTAGTTGCATTGTCATGTGTTGAAGACAAATACATTACATGCACGTACAAAAAAAACATAAAACATCACTACAAGCCACTTATGTAGTGTTAATCTAAAAGAGCATTTATGAAAACAAAAGCAAATGTATTTCTCATAGAAGCAAATACTGTTTTGCCTATGTTGCTATGTTTTGTCTCAACAACACACACATAAATCCCTTTAGAATGAGAGAACTACAACCAAAAAAGAGTCACAGCTTATAATCAAGGGGCAAATAGAGCTTGCAAGTGAGGAGAGTGAGGTAGATATAGAGGTTCTAGGCAAGGGAGAGATAGCACCGATGAAGAGAGAATTATGAGCAACAAAGGGTCATAGCTTGTAGGCAAGGTGGAGACATAGCTTGTAGAAAAGGGAGAGTGAGGGAGACAAGCTTGTAAGCAAGGGGGAAACATAGCTTGTAGGCAAGGGATAGTGAGGGAGAAAAGCTTGAAGGCAAGGGGGAGAGTCATAGCTTGTATTTAAGGGGGAGAGTCATAGCTTGTAGGCAAGGTGGAGATATAGCTTGTAGGAAAGGGAGAGTGAGGGATATAGGCTCGTGAGAAAGGGGAAAAGATAGCTTGTATGCAAGGGAGAGTGAGGGAGAAAAGTTCGTAGAGACAAGGTAGAGACATAGCTTGTAGGCAAGGGAGAGTGAGGGAGACAAGCTTGTAGGCAAATACATAGCTTGTAGGCAAGGGAGAGTGAGGGAAACAACCTTGCTGGTAGGCAAGGGAGAATGAGGGAGACAAGCTTGTAGGCAAGGGGCAGATAGCTTGTAAGCAATGGAGAGTGAGGGAGACAAGCTTGTAGGTAACGGAGAGTCATAGAGACACAACCTTGTAGGTGAGGGGCAAGTGAGGGAGTTACATAGTGGCTAGAGAGAGTCACACTACCATGAGAGGGAGACAAGGCTGTTATAAGCTCTTGCATAGAAATTATGCCTTGAACATGGTCGTGGATATAGGACATGGGATGTTACAGGAGTCCTTTTTCTTGTTTCTAATGCCTTGGAAATTACATTTGAAAGGTGCTTCTAGAAGCACTCAAAAAGTATCAATCAATGGACACTGATTTTTAGTCCAACCGATCATGATTTCACCCAACCAATCACGATTTCACCCAACCGATCATGATTTTACCCAATACAACTCTCTCGCCCTCCCTCTCCCTCCCTCTCTCTCTCTCTAGTCCAACTGATCATGATTCCACCCAATACAACTCTCTCTCTCTCTCTCTCTCTCTCTCATCTCAACTATTAAAATTATAATACAATTGTACATAAACATATTGAAAAATATTCTATTATCAATTGTCTAATATATACAAATGGAGACTATGTACAATGGAATATAAAGGAGCCAGTATATGTGCATTTTACAAAATGGATTCAAGGGTGGTTTTCTTACCCAGGGGTAAACTTGAAGGAATGTCTCCATATATATAAGCATTGATATGTCCACATTGCCTAAAAGGCCACTGCAAGAACTGACTCTACATCTATATGACCAAATTGTTGTTCCCTCTTTGACAAGTTTGAACATAGTTTTGTATCTTCTAGTCTATAAGCTTGTATCTCATTTGGAAGAGTTTTGAAAGTTCATTAATCAAATTTCTTGGTTTTAATTCCTAGTTATCCTTCATAGTGTGCTTCTACAACTCTAAAACTTTGCATTACTAAAGCATGTTATGGTAAATTTCCAAGTTAGCATTCCAAAGTTATTAAAAAGGGTGTTGGTTTCCGTTTAGTAATTGTCACAGATGGAGGATGAGGGTGGAGCCAGAGGAGGTTGTTGCAAAAGGATGTGGAGACACAGAATGAGGCTAGAGAAAAGGGATGAGAGTGCTAATGGAGGTTGAGACAAGGGTGGAGACAAAGGATGAGGGTAGGAAATTCGTAATTGCATGCATAGTCACCACCATTAAGTAGAAGTGCACATTGTGCTTGTAGTCTTCCCACTATTAGGGCAAATCATTAGCCTATTAACCCTAGGTTAGGCTAACATGTGGTCATTGAGCATCAACCTCAGATAGGGGGCAAGAAGCAATTGAGGCGGTCTAGCACCCATTTTGCAATAAGAGGTGCCATTGATTCCAACAAATTGACCTATTAGTGAGTAGCAATGGATGCAAAGCATACACTCAATTAGAGAGCAGTTCTTTAGGTAGAAATGTTGTAGCAGGTGGAGAAGAGGACAAGAGATAGAGTAGTGTGCCGAGTTCGACCTGAATTGATAGGTTAGGGAGAGTTCATTGCAAGCCGAGGTGGCTTGGTTGTACACAGTAATTCAGATTTAATTGAATGAAAAATTGTCTCTTCTTGGTTTCACTTGTTGCGTACTTCACTCAGTGTTAAGTGTGGATGATAACTTAATATTCTTCCATCATTACATGGTTCTTTCCCATCAGGTAGCCTCGACTTCTGAGTGTTAATTGTTGGCACCTGTTTTGCACCCGAGCACCCCTACCTTAGGAGAGTAACAGTGAGCATCTTCACAAAGCACAGCACTAGGTGCGAAACTATAACTTGAGCATTCTGAGTTAGCGGGGTGAGTGAACAAAAGTATCAACATTTTGGAGATTCTGTTGGGGAAGGATAAGTGAATAGTGAGTTGACAAGCTATCAGAGTAGGAAATTAGAGAACTAAGTTGGTAAGCTTAGTGTTAGTGGGGAAAATGAGAGAGTTCATGATTACCCATGATGAAGCAACAAAGTAATTGCTGGGAATCATGGGTTACTATAGGAATTTTATTCTAGTAACTCCAAGGGAGTAGCATCAACTGATAGAGTTCTTGAAGATCGGGGTGTGGAACATAGAGAGTACTCGGATTTTTCTTCAATTACTTTTTGAATTAAGCAATGGTTGCCACATGCTTGGAGAAGAAGAAACACGGCTAGACATGAAGAATATCTAAACTAGAGGCACTGACTACATCCAACTATGCGAGACGGAGTAGTCTCAAAACCAGAGTTCAATGCTCGAAGGAGTCTGGCAGGGGCAGCTATCCAACAAAAGCAACGAGCACAAGAAGAGAGACTCAGCTATGGTACCCTAGGGGTGGAAGTTGACTAATATAAAGAACCAAAATGTTAGAACAATAGAAAATTAGGGGTAAAGTCCCATTCTGGCAAATGGAATCCGAGCACTCATCGATGAAGAGTTTAGATTTTGAAAGGATGGCCATCTCCTTGATGGAACAACAAAATGAATGCAAAGACCAATTCAAAGAGTGATGAGAATGTCTTTAGCACTACTTGGCTATTATACCTAAAAGAGTATGTCGAAAAAGGTATGAAGCCAGAAAATTGGCTACGGTAGATGGACAAAGAATCCTTCATCATGAAGACAGGTGTGCTTCTGATGGATAGAGATGCCACCACATATCATCGGTTAATGAAGAGAAACTAAGGCAGTTCGCCCAAGTTCCTCTCACATCATACAGAGAAGCTACTCGACTGACAGGTATACGTCAGGAGAAATGATTTCTTCACACATAGGGAACTCGGAGGTAAATCACTCGATTGACAATGTCTTGGTGAATTTTTCACAGCTATTTAATTGTGGTGGACCAAATGCATCATGTGCCACCAGGTGGCATGGTTAACATTAAGGGCTTATTAATGCTGAGACATCATGTTGAAGTAAGGGAGATCCATGCAACTACTGATTTGATGGGCACTACAGTCGTAATTTTTAAACGACTACAGGTGATAAGAAGCTCCACTGATCAAAATCGATACCAACTGCAAATTTAGTATACGCAAGCTTTATCATCTTCATCATCTCCAATAGCTACCTCTTAGATACTCCACGCTCTCATTCTTTCACCTCCATCCATCCTTTGAGCTTCTTGTCCTCATCAAGCCAATCTATTACTCACCTACAACTTCCCTCACAACCTTCTCTCTCCGTGTCTAGCCTTGTCATCTTTGTCATGATGGAAGATCATCAAAATCATTAGAAGCAGAAGCACAGCTCTTGTGAATCTCCTTTGCAACCCATTGAAGACTTCTCTGATGATGTTCTCGCTAGTACTCTTGTGGCAGCAAATCAAAGTCTCAAGTTTGCTTAACTGCTCTAGAAGGATGTTTATGATGAGGAGCTGGCCAAGGAGATCCTCGAATCATATGACAAGATTGATCACAGCCTCATCATTAACGACACACATGTCAAGATTAATTTAGAGCTTCTACAAAGGACATTCTGAATGAAGCAACAGTCCAACCCCAAGAAGATGGCAGAGGCTAAACGCTGTGATGCATTCTTTGAGGTGGGCAGTTACTCATCTTCATAGGGCTATCTCATTAACAAATCAAAGGATGAAGGCATGAAGACAACCTGTCAATTTTTTTCCAAATTTATTGAGGTCAAGAAGAGTGTTGGATATGTGTCCTAGCAATATGTTGCTCAAGTCATCACAACAATGGAGGGTCAGCTACATATGGACTGGTTTACAATCTTTGAAAAGATTGTTGAGAACTAGCTCTGAGCCATCAACCGGGAACAAAACCATTGCAAGCTCAGTCCCCACCTTTGTATGCTCCATCACAAGTGAGTGTCAGGGAGAGTGCCATGGCCAATTGCATTATCATCAGGAGGGGTAGGAACCTTGGGAGCAAAATAGGACAAGGGGGGGGGAATAGGAAGAAAGTAAGAAAGTGGCAAGGAGAAATAGGAGGATGGGTAGAGGGAAGGTGACCAAGAGGGACATGAAAAGGAGTAGAAAGGTGAAGAGGAGCAAGCTAGAGAACAGTAGCACAAAGAAGGAGAAGGTGCACGAGAGGAGAAAAAGCAAGAAAAAGGATTGGAGTACGAGCAGCAAGATAGCCAAGCAAGTGAACAGGGTGATGAGAAGCCAGAGGAGAATCATGACAAGGGCACCTCCGATCAAAAGGATGACACGGAGAACAACGGGAAGGGCATCCCCAAGGAGCAAGAACAATTGTAAGAGAACATCCAACAAGGTACCTCCAATGATGACACAGTGGATCAAGAACCAGATCAAGAACCACCAAGAGAGGCCGAGCCCATGCATAGAGCTGAGCAATAAGAAACTAGCTTAGCAGTTGGTCCTCTTATCTTGCCTCCACTTCTACTCCCCTTCAACACCTTGTGACCATAGAGCCATTTCTTCTTGACCTACTCCTGACTAAAGATGAGCATCATGATTGCACACCCATAGAGAGTCAATGGCAGGTGCTGAGGGAGAACATGGTCTATGCGGCACAGTCCCTGAACTATCTAGCCAGCCATTGGATTCCCCCCCAGGTACTGGAGCATAACTTGTTTTTACAAGCCAGGTATTGGGAGGAGGTGACGAGATTTTCAAAGGAGCAAATAGCCAATCTGCGCAAGGTGAAAGGTGTTGAGTTACCGAGTGTAAGTCTCTATAAGAGCAACTCAAGGGTGTAAGGGCAGCTCACGAGGAGCTCCTTTAAGCACATGTTCAATTGCAACAGATGCACATCGAGCTTGATACCGATCATAGCAACCTGCAATGTGACATTTTCCTTAGGTTGGAACTCAAATAGCTCTAAGAACATGTGTGGTGGCTGAGAAATTGTTGCACAAGGAGTAATACGACTAAAATATCTCCAGAATAACACTAATTTCCTTGGTTTAGAACTAAATAGCTTTAACATCCAGTGTGGTGGTTGCAGCAGATATGAACCTTGAGGGTTTCCAAGTTTAGAGATTGACATGCCATGGTGGTCTCCATGGCAACGTGGTGGTCTTGAGCATTAGAAGGGCCTCATGAATAAGGCCTAGGGCACTGTGGCATCCATTGCTGCTAAATATGTGAACATGCAATGAGGTGTACCGAAACTATAGTAATAGATTGCAATGAGCAAGTCGCAACAATAGGTGGACCACAGTAGAATCGAGGCACTAGAATAGAATGAGCACCTGAGGAACAAAGTAACACAGGGGCAGACACTACGGGAGGAGAATGTGCAACTCCAGGAAATGCTAGAGAAGTATCAACTCCAGCACCTAATTTGTCTCCTCTAGGTGCCCAAAGAACATCCCAACAACATACCTCGTAGATAACCACTCGATCACGATGGAGTTAGTGGACAAACGGGTGCCTTCCAATAGTCAACTCTGAGCGAGCAAGCAAGAACTCCCAGTTGTTGTAGCTACCATAGAAATTTTGCAGCTTGTTACATGTAAAGAAAAGATGCCCATCCATTACAAGGTTTGTTGGTAGCCAGTTATAGCATATGAGGTGCTCACTATGCCTTCTAGAGCTAGTACATCCTATACTCTCTATCTACAACAATGCTATTTGAGACTTTAATCGTTTTGTGGAGAAGCATGCTAAGTGGCAGCACAACATATTCAGATCCGAGCACAGGTTGATTCTCACATGAGTATGATAGTTACCCAAGCCTACCTTGGCTGAGTTACCCTTCTACTATGGCAAGCTTTTACGGGAACTTGAGCAACTGATCAGCAGCCATGTCACAGAAGTGCAGTTTATGCGAGATAATATATGCAACCTCTGTAAGGAATCAAGGATCAAGTGGTAGGATTGTGTCAACCAAGTGGAGTGGTACCACACCAATTTTGAGACACTAGGCATTAATGTCCCATCTAAAGACCCAGTTGCCAAGGTTTGGTGGACCCTAGACTGGCTTGCAAAACCTGAGTGCCCACCTATGGACATCAAAAGTATCTATCCTTGGCCACTGAGGGGGCGACATTTTGAGCTACCATGTTATCTGCCTAAACCACCTCCTACAGATGCAGTCGGACCATCTCTACCACCCATTCATCTCCAACCTCCCTTTGACAAAGGCACCGATGAACCCATGGGTTCAATCTACAAGCATCTGCCTTCGAGCAATGTCTAGTCCCTACCCATCCGGTGAGGACACAAGCAAGGATATTCAAGGTGATATGTTAGCCCTAGGTTAGTTAACATGTGGTCACCAAGCATCGACCTCATATTGGAGGCAAGAAGTGACTGCGGTGGTCCAGCACCCATTTTGTAGCGAGAGGTGCAGTTGATTCTAGCAAATCGACCTATCTTTGAGTAGCGGTGGGGGACCAAGTGCACCCTCAATTAGAAGGTAGTTCTTTAGGTAGAAAATTTGTAATAGGCAGGGAAGAGGATAAGAGATAGAGCAGTGTGCCGAGTTCTCTTCCTCTGACCTGAGTTGAAAGGTTAGGGAGTGTTCATTATTGCAAGAAGCCAAGGCAGCTTGGTTGTACATAGTGATTCCGACTCAATGAATGAACAATGGTGTCTCTTCTTGGTTTCAATTGTTGCATACCTCACTAAGTGTTAAGTGTGGATAATAACTTGATATTCTCCCATCATCACACGATTCTTTTTTATTAGCTAGCCTTGACCTCCGAGTGTTAATTTTTGGCACTTGTTCTACACCCGAACACACCTACCTTAGGATTGCAAGAGCAAGCATCTTCATGAAGCATAGCACTAGGTTGGGAACTAACCCGAGCATTCTGAGTTAGTGGGGTGAGTGGACAGAAGTGTCCACATAGCCTACATTAATTCATTTTTTATCCATGAATGTCAAGTTAGGCCCCATGATGGCTTGGATAGGCACCATGATGACCTCAAGCTCATGCATAGTGTACTCTTTGTAGCATCCATGCAAAATCCATGTGGACCATTGTGATTGTCAATTTATTAAGTTGAGGGAATCCTTTTTATTATTAAGATTCTTGCAGTTTGATTCGCTATCCTTGCATGACGTAATTAAAATCAATAGGGCAGTCCACATCACTAGGGTGGCTAGCCCCAAATAAGGTAGACTAGGTCCACCATGATGGCCCACCTCAATCATGACAATGTACTATCTCAGTGGATATCTTGCGAATTTCCCATATTGCAAGATAGTTAATTGTACTTGGTTGTAGTTCGACTCATCATCACATTCATGTGAGCATGTAATTAAACTCAACATGGTGGTCCAAACCTCCACTGTGGTGGCTAGTCCTTCAAGAAGGTTGAATAATCGTGCCTAATTTTTCATACCTAAGTCCTTTCATGAAAAAAACTTTATTTTCCACACCATGGATGATTTTATATGTTGGTGTCATTAAGAAGTGGTGGAAACTTTACTAAGAACTATAGAGTTTTCCAATATTTACACACAAAAATTTAAAGCTTGTACATAAATTCATCTTATGTTTTATGAATATTGTGAAACTAAAAAAGTAGCTCAATAAACTTTTAGTAGTATTTTATTTTTATCTGTAAAGATACCTTCTATAAAATCAACCATGTTCTCCACACTATCTTTGAGCCACTCCATCTTCCATGCAAGAATGCACCTTTATCTTCTTCCCCACAAGCTCTACAATCCTTGCACCTCCATCTTCTCCACAAGCCGTGCACATCTTCATCTTCTTCCCTATAAGCCCTATAATCCTTGCATGTGTTTCATCTCCTTGCAATCCTATTGAGCCTACTCTTTACATTCTCGTGTAGATGTTTTGTAATGAGAAAATCTAATTACATTCCTAGTTGTAAGAATTATATGCACAACTAGTCATTTACTATGTAAATGCTTCCAAACCAATGGTTTTTTATCATTATAGATGGCTTTGTCCTCCATGACTCCAACACACCCAATGATATGCTCATGAGTATCTAGATTCATTTAAAACCCCATACTACCCTTCTTTCCTCTAGATACAACTTGTATTTGAAACTTGATAGCTCTAATCTATGTAACAATCTATATCTATGTAACAATCTTGAGACAAACGGGAATCCACAACCTGATTTAAATTAAGAAGAAGCACTATCTTGTTAAGTATTTGACATGTGGCAATTTCAAATGGTGGAGCTATGTATTGAGGGTGCCCCAACCCCTAGCCACCTAGCCATTCAAAGGACCTCTCCCCAAAATATGGATCTAGGGTATTGGAGCGCCCTATCACTAGGCTTCATGTGCCTTGGAATCAGGCATCCCATTTTTCCTGTGGCACTATGCCCTTGGCATATTTAACATGTGTCATCCATGGATGAAGTTCTCCCTTCTACACATTTATGCACTCATGATCGCACATTTCAACATTCACCCTTAATCATGAGTTGAGATTTCAGATGCCATTGACTTTTCCTCATGCGCTTCATTTTGTGATTGGCGGGCTCCAATTCATCATTGGATTTCATAAAGTGGCTCTTGCCTACATATGGTCTATTTTTTGAGGTGTGCAGTCTTTAACCTTCAGCTTTCACCTTACATTTCACATGGTGGCTTCTTCTTTGGAGGACTTGTAGTGGTATTACATTTCACAATTCAATCTAGTGTGAATTAACCCTTAGGCAATTGTGGCCTTTAAGGGACCATATTAGCCCTTGATTAATCATCCAATTTTATTGCCCACATGTGTCATCTTGTACTAGTGTCTATGAAGTCTAGCCATGTTACTAAGGATGTCCATTTCTCAAGCAAAATTTATTGAGAAAATTCATCTTCGAGCAACTAAGGCCATAATTTGGATGACAGTAGTTGACACATTGCTTAAAATTGAGCTCTATAGTTACATGGAAAATGTTAAATGCAATACTCCAAATGCTAGAACTATGCTTAACAATTGAAGCCTTATTACATGGGAGTAGTCAATACATTGCTTATAGTTATACTCAACAATGGTATGGCAATGTTAAATGCAAACTCAAATATTTCAAATTTCCTCTAATGATGGAAAACAACTTTACATTTAAATGTTGGAAGAATTGTGCTTGGCAATTGAATGCTAGCAGTCTAATGTTGAGGCTTTGCAACCATTTTTGAGCCCCCACAACTATTTTTGGTCCATCGATATTAAGACCTAAAAATGATCAAAGACCCCCCAATGAGTGCCCAGAAATGGTTGCAAACACCCAATGTTGGTGCCCCTACCACCTTTCTTATGCCCAAAAAATATTTTTAAAAACAAATTGGGCCCAAAAATATCAGTGGCCCCAAAATTGTTGTAGAACCCCAACGCTGGCATTGAAGGATCTGTAACTATTTGAGTCCCTCCACTACCATTTTTTCCTTTAAAAAATTGGGCCAAAATGTTTTTGATTGACTTCAAGAATGGTGGAGGATGGCCCAAAACAGTAGTAGACCCCCCAATGCTAGGGTTGGGGGGGCCATAGCCATTTTGGGGCATCCACCACCATTTTTAAGGCCCAAAAGAAAAAAAAGGCCCAAAGCTTCTTGGATCAAAAATGGTGGTGGAAGCTCGAAAATGGTTGTAGACCCCCCATCGTCAACTTTGGGGGGTCTAAAACCATTTTTGGCCTTGTGGGGTCTACAACCATTTTGGGGCCTCACCACCATTTTCAAGCCCCAAAAAAATAGTTATAGAGCCCCCACCACCAGCATTAGGGGGGCAACAAAGTTCTTTTTCAAGCCTAGAAAGGTTGTAGAGCCTCCAACATTGGTGTTGGGAATCTACAACCTTTCTTTTTTCTAAAAAATGGTTGTAGACCCGCCAATGCCAACGTTGGGGGTCTATGACCATTTTAGAGCCTCCTCTACCATGTTTGGGCCCAAAAAAATGTTGTAGACCCCCCAATGCTAACGTTGGGGGTCTACAACCTTTTTTTTTTGCTTGAAAATGTTTGTAGACCCCCCCAATGTCTGCGTTAGGGTGTCTACAAACATTCGTTGTTGGGGGGTAGACCCCCAATGTCAATGTTGGGGGGTTTACCACCTCTAAAAGCTAGACCGTTTGCAAGTTCTACCATGTTCATCAAAATGTTCATTTCGACCATGATTCTACTATTGGCAGGAGCTCAAATGGTGTTGATTCTTCATGTATTTGTAAGATACTCACAATAGACTTGGGAGGCAAGATATGCATCCTCATCTTGATATTTGGTCGCTCAGCCATTGTCTTATATTTTTGCACGAATGGAGTATTATTGATGTTATACGCAAGAATATTTGAATGCTTAGTTGATAGGACTTCTTGTGTCAAAGCTCCATCTATTATTGGTTTCATCCATGAAATTAATGTATTGTCAAACAATGATCTCCAATCGGCATGCCTCATGCAACATTCATTGTTAATGTCACTAAAATTAATATGTCCTCTATACTCAACAGTTGTGTGTAGGTGGTTCATCTTTAGCAATCGTCTTGTATAATCTGATAGCAAGTTAACAACATCTATAGACCATTGTGTATTTCATGAGCGACTGTGACATTGTGAGCATGTTACTTGGTTACCCAGCTACTCGCACGTCATAATGAGAATAACATTTGCAAGTATTGCTACATGGTTTGAATTGTTGGAAATAATTAGTACTGGTAATTTTTACTACTTTGTATGGAGTTATGTAGCACCGCACATTCACAAATATCCATAGATGAAAAGATTGAGTTACAGTCTGCAATCCATTAGTTGTATAGCCCTCCAATTATTGTTACCCACCATGACAAAGACAAAGGCTTTAGGGATGATTTTCTTAGCAATTCTTTTTTCTTTGCTCTAGATCTCCTTTCATGGAATGTTATCTAACAATTTTTGGTGTTTGATGCAGGTATGATGGATGTAATTTCAATGCTAGATGATGTCATTATCACTCCATTTTGGAGTGAATCAACATCTTCCTTTGCTCTCAAATGACGTTTGTTGTTTTCATTGTATGTATATATACAAATATCAATGAAAATAATATTTTAAGTCTCAAAATCATTTCTGCATGATGAACATAAACACAAGACCTTAGCAATCTTATACTGGATAAGTGATTTTCAAATTAGTGATGTTGAAATATAAAATAAGCACATAGGGGTCTTACAATATTAGGGATGTAGAAGTCATCTAAAACATGCCTCCATCAACTATTGTCTAGAATCATAGCTACACAATCTAATCTTTCCATGTCCTCGCACTACTTGGCTTGGTCATGCACTTCTATGGTTTAGATAATCTGCCACACAATAAGCAAATAGTGGCTAGAAAGGAAGGGATATATAGCAGATGGAAAAGAGAGGGGAGAGCTGCATATCACATAGAGGAGAGAGAAGAATTTAGGAGAAGCTTGATTCAATTGTGTTGAAGTGAGTCACCCAGTGAGTTTTACATATTGAAGAACCCAACAGTGGTCATGTTGGTTGCTTTGAAATTCTAATTAGGACAAACTTGTGAGTTGTCCAATTACTTGCAAAATGAGAGGCATGTAGAGAACCAATTTTCTTAAGAGCAAAAGCACATGCTTTGGTATTTGCTGCTTCAACATTATGTGAGCATTCAAAAAAACAAGATGCTCATCACAAAAGTAGCCGCTCAAGTGCAACATTCCACAAGCATAATTCCCATATGTTGATAAGCCCAATGAATGAGTCCTTACTAAAATCCATAACAAATCCAAGTGCTATCTTGCTAATGTTATGGATAGATTTGTTTAAGGAAAAAGGCATAAATTTGTATGTGTGTTTGTATGTGTGGCAATAGTATAATAAAATATTTTGTGCATAGGGCCTAGGGTTGAGGTGGTAGGGCATGACCATGTGCCATCCTTCCACGTAAGAGGACCCATAAGGTGTGTTGTACATAATCCATGGTAGTAATATTATAAAATGTAACTTGAAGAATGCTTTGATTGATTTAGAGGACTGCCTCGATGTGACCCTTGTAGCGGCCATAGAAGTTGGGGATCCATGATATGGTGGAATCTATAGGTTTTTGACTGCTTTCTCCTTTCCTTCAGAAAGTACTAGCTATGAGAGAAAGAAGATCCGTAGAGATAGTAGGCGCTACACCCTCTTTGATGGGGTGTTGTACCGTCAAGGCATGGATGGGGTACTAAGACGGGCCATTGATGCAGATGAAGTACCTAAGGTAGTATTGAAGCATTATCATGATGGATTTTGTGGAGGCCACTATGCCAGTGACTATACAGCTAAGAAGATTTTACATGCTGGGTACTATTTGTTGACCTTGTTTAAGGATGTCACTATGCATTGCAAAACTTGTGAACCATGCCAATTCTTTGGTAGGAAGGATTTGTGTCCTGGGCAACATCACCCAGTGATGTCCATCCATCCGTTTCAGAAGTGGGGAATAGATTTTGTCAGGTCCCTGCCCATGACTGCCCACAAAAAGAAGTATCTTTTAGTAGCCACTCAGTATGTCACTAAGTGGGTTGAAGCTATCGCCCTCCCCACAGCAAATGGTAAGGCAGTTTCAAATTTCATATTTGAATGTATCTGCACAAGGTTTGGGACACCCATGGAAATAGTATCTGACAATGGGAGTCCATTCTTAAATGAAGTAGTGGAGTTACTCATGGATCGCATGGGTATTGATCATCGCAGTTCTAGCATCTATTATCCAACATCCATGGGTCAAACGGAGCAGACCAATGGCCTCCGCAGAGATAGTAGGCACTACACCCTCTTTGATGGGGTGTTGTACCGTCAAGGCATGGATGGGGTACTAAGACGGGCCATTGATGCAGATGAAGTACCTAAGGTATTGAAGCATTATCATGATGGATTTTGTGGAGGCCACTATGCCAGTGACTATACAGCTAAGAAGATTTTACATGCTGTGGGTACTATTTGTCGACCTTGTTTAAGGATGTCACTATGCATTGCAAAACTTGTGAACCATGCCAATTCTTTGGTAGGAAGGATTTGTGTCCTGGGCAACATCACCCAGTGATGTCCATCCATCCGTTTCAGAAGTGGGGAATAGATTTTGTCAGGCCCCTGCCCATGACTGCCCACAAAAAGAAGTATCTTTTGGTAGCCACTCAGTATGTCACTAAGTGGGTTGAAGCTATCGCCCTCCCCACAGCAAATGGTAAGGCAGTTTCAAATTTCATATTTGAATGTATCTGCACAAGGTTTGGGACACCCATGGAAATAGTATCTGACAATGGGAGTCCATTCTTAAATGAAGCAGTGGAGTTACTCATGGATCGCATGGGTATTGATCATCGCGCTTCTAGCATCTATTATCCAGCATCCATGGGTCAAATGGAGTAGACCAATGGCCTCCTTTGTAAAACCATGGGAAAAATGGCTACAGGGAATAGGAGCCAGTGGGATCAGAAGGTCATAGAAGCTATATGGGCTTACAACATCACTCATAAAATGTCTACAGGTCACACTCCTTTTGAGTTGGTGTACGGTACTGAGGCCATTTTACCACTAGAGATAGAGATTCTGGCTTTGAGATTGGCAAAAGAATAGAGGATGATAGAAGATGAACATGTAGAGGCCTGGTTGGTGCAACTTGAGAAGTTAAATGAAACCCAATGCCTTGCCCTACATCAAACAGAGATTCAAAAGAATCGACAAAAGGCTTGCTTGGATGCTTAGATTCACAAGGGATGGGAAAGACAATTTGCTGAGGGGGATGTTGTGCTATGCTTTGATAATAGATTGGACCACCAAATGGATAAGAAGTTTCTTCCATTGTGGACCGGTCCATACAAAGTCATCAAGGAATGTAGCAATTCGGGAGTTGCATGAGCCATATGGCAAGAAGGTGATCAACAAGCATTATCTCAAGCCCTTCTTTGTGCGTGATGGACCCAGGCATGGAAATACTGTGCATTCCTTGCTTGGGGGGGGGAACTGTTATGGATAACTTTGTCTAAGGAAAAAGGCATAAATTTGTGAACCTCCATCTCACTCTGGACAAAGTGTTGAAGTCTTTGGCCATCAGAGTCACCCTGTGAGCATGGGCTGCTACCAACATTACATCTTCAAAATATTTTTCCAAGTAATCCTCTGCCATTTCCTGTAAGGAAAGAATGGCAGTCTTGTTCCACCTGAACCCAAGGTGCCAACTATCACATATGTCTTTCACCAGTCTTTGAAAAGGTGCCTTAGGGATTGCAAAGCCTATAGCTTTCTGTTGCTTCCTAATCTCCCTTAGCACACCTGCACCATGTTTCAATCTCTTGGCCTTTTGCTGGAGCAGGCTCATTGGCTTACCCTTCCTGCCATGTGCACCTCTTCCCTTTGGAGGCACACTAAATTTCTTGGTACCTACCCCAGCTGCTGTTGCTGCAAGCCCTGGCCCTTTGCCAGCTTTCCTTGCAATTGACTTGGTTCTTACCATCGCTCTGACAAACTGCATACAAAGAAACGGAAAGAGATTACAGCCATGGAGAACATGGTATGACACAAAAAGACAATGATAGGGGTGGATGAAGCAACATTGACAATTTTGCAGTAAAACGCGATATGGACAGTTTGAAATTCCTAACAGCTCGAAATTGTGTTTTCCTGCAAATACCTGAAGTGACATGCCGGTGCATTACTACAGTGATTTCTCTGTCTTTACAACTAAATACAATATGAATTGAGTCTATGCAAGGAGAGTACAGCCATGGACAACTATGAAAGTCACAAAACCAGAATGACAAGGGTGGATGAAGCAACAGTTCAATATTTGCAACAAAACGTGATTTCGGCTGTTTGAAATTCCTAAAGCCTTCTCCTCGCATTTTCCTGCAAATTCATGAGGCAACATGCTGGAATATGCCTTCAGTCATTTCAAGGTGTTTGCATGTCCATGCAGGATGGATTGAGTCTATGGAAGGCAAGAAGTGTGCACAGACTGAAGGAAGAACCCATAAGTACAGTTTTACCCTCACATGCAATTATCACACTTGAAGATCTGCATTCCTACAGTGATTTCTCTGTCTTTACAACTAAATAAAATATGGATTGAGTCTATGCAAGGAGAGTACAGCCATGACACAAAACCACAATGACAGAGGTGGATGAAGCAATAGTTCAATATTTGCAACAAAACACGATTTCGGCTGTTTGAAATTCCTAAAGCCTTCTCCTCGCATTTTCCTGCAAATTCATGAGGCAGCATGCTGGAACATGCCTTCAGTCATTTCAATGTGTTTGCATGTCCATGCAGGACGGATTGTGTCTATGGAAGGCAAGAAGATTGCAGAGACTAAAGGAAGAACCCATAAATACTGACCTGGAAGCTATCTATGGGTGTGCTGTGCTGCTGATGAGTACCCTGTGCTGGAGACGAACCTGTGCTACTGGTCAGGATGCTGATGTTGCAGAGTAGGGAGGTAGGGAGGAAAGAGAGCTGAGACTAGAGGGCCGAGACATGATAGATTAAACAGGAGGGAAAAGATTAGTGCAAAATACAAACAAGGCAGCTACTAAATCCCACACGTGTGGAATGGAGTCGTCTTTTCACATGTGTGGATGGGACCCAGATCTCTTGGAGTTTGAAACTTGGCACATGTGAAAGGGACACTTTTTGCCTTGGAATTTGTGCCATTCATGATTTCATAATCAGTTCCATAACCACTCTTCCCTCCTGTGCCTCCCAATCTTTCATCCCTGCCAGCACCCTCCCATCATCCTTTTCCTTCCCTCTCAGATCCCTTCCTACCCACCACACTCCATCCAGACTCTGCAACCTGCCTGAAGACTACTACCACTACCAGAGCTCCAGGTTACAAAGGCTGTAGCTCAAGTTTGGGAGAGAGCGGGAGATTCACAAGAAAAGAAAGGTCAGAGTTCTAGATTCTTTTCAATGTTTTTTAATATATATTTCTTCCATCCATAGACTTCTTGATGTCCAGATATCTGGGTAATTTCCATCCACCACATCCCATATCCCATTTTCCACTAAGCTCCAGCATTTCTTGTCACATGTCCTAGTCCTGTTGTCCAATAATCTCATAGAACATCCTAGATATTTGCAACAATAATCTCTAATCACCCCTTCCTAAATAGATTCCTATGAATATTTTTACTCAGCTCCCCTCTTCTTGCTACATATCCAACTCTCACTGTCCAAGAATCTGGTAGATCATTATAGGATTTGACTGGAGAAAGACAGAAATCCACAACGACAGGGGCAGATGAAGCAAATACCTGGATTGACATGCTAGTACATTTCTACAGTGATTTCTCTGTCTTTACAACTAAATACAATATGGACTGAGTCTATGCAAGGAGAGTACAGCCATGGACAGGGTTGGCTGAAGCAACATATACAAATTTGCAATAAATCGCGATATGGACAGTTTAAAATGCCTAACAGCTCAAAATCACGTTTTCCTGCAAATACCTGGATTGATATGTTGGTGCATTCCTACAGTGATTTCTCTGTCCTTACAACAAAATACAATATGTCCAGATTGAGTTTATGTAAGGAGAGTCCAGCCATGGACAACTTAGAAAGACACAAAACCAAAATAACAGGGGTGGATGAAGCAACAGTTCAATATTTACAACAAACCGCGATTTTGGTTGTTTGAAATTCCTAAAGCCTTCTCCTCGCATTTTCCTGCAAATTCATGAGGCAGCATGCTGGAACATGCCTTCAGTCATTTCAATGTGTTTGCAAGTTCATGCAGGATGGATTGAGTCTATGAAAGGCAAGAAGAGTGCACAAACTGAAGGAGGAACCCATAGATAAAGTTTTATCCTTAAATGCAATTGTCACACATTAAGATCTGCAAACATTGCTAAATCTATAGAGATGATCAATCTCTCACTCAACCAGCCCAATTCAAAAGTCTTCCTACTTGTGGTTGCAGTGGAAAAACCTTAGGAATGCCTATAATCTTTATCCTAATATCCAAGGTACATCACATCCTACAGCCATGTGTGTTATACTATTAAACAAGAAGATTAGGATATAAAGAGTTCTACAGACCTGGAAGCTATATGTGGGTGTGCTGTGCTGCTGATAAGGACCCTGTGCTGGGGATGAACTTGTGCTGCTGGTCAGGGTGCTGATGGTGCAGAATACGGAGGTAGGGAGGCAAGAGAGCTGAGACGGGAGGGCTGACACAAGAGAGATTAAATAGGAGGGAAAAAATTAGTGCAAAATACAAACAAGGTAGCTGCTAAATCCCACACGTGTGGAATGGAGTCGTTTTTTCACACGTGTGGGTGGGACCCAGATCTCTTGGAATTTGAAACTTGGCACATGTGAAAGGGACACTTTTTGCCTTGGAACTTGTGCCATTCATGATTTCATAATCAGTTCCACAACCACTCTTCTCTCCCCTGCCTCTAAATCTTTCATCGCTGCTAGCACCCTCCCATCATCCTTTTCCTTCCCTCTCTGATCCCTTCCTACCCAGCACACTCCATCCAGACTGCAACCTGCCTAAAGACTACTACCACTGCCAGATCTCCAGGTTACCAAGGCTGCAGTTCAAGTTTGGGAAAGAGCAGGAGATTCACCAGTGCAACTCCAACAGCGTGGAAAAGGAAAAGAAAAGTCAGAATTCTAGATTCTTTTCAATGTTTTTTGACATATATTTCTTCCATCCATAGAATTCTTGATGTCCAAATATCTTCACTCAGCTCCACCCTTCTTGTTACATATTCAATTTATACTGTCCAAGAATCTGGTAGATCACCCTAGAATTTGATTGGAGATGGATATGAATAGAACCTAGAAGTTTGCAACAAAATGCGAGGAGAGTGCTTTATCCATCTCTAGATAGCCCATATCGCATTTTGTTGCAAATTCCTGTTCACGACACATTCCTCATGAAAAGCTTCACTCAACTCCAGCCTTTCTCTTGCATATCAACTCATACTGTCCAAGAATCTGTGAGATGATCCTAGCATTTGATTTGACATGGATAACAGAACTGGAAAATTTGCAACAAAATGTGAGGAGAGTGCTTGACATTTTCCAAATGGTCCTACATCACGTTTTCCTACAAATTCCTATGTCTCTTTTGGTTCTCACTTCTTCCTCATTGTTTTGCTATCTTTGGCCCTATGGAATTCTTCCTTGATGATGAGAAATGGTTTTTCTTTGGAACAGTTGACTCTTAGGCCCCTCCTTTCAAGAGGAAGCTGGACTTTTCTGCTCCTTTTCTGCTGCTATAATTAGAACACAACAATCACCAGGTGAGTCATGAGAGCTCATGAAGGGAATTATTTGGTGATATCCTATGCATTCCCTGATTGCATATGTCAGCATATAGAATTCAATGTATATAAATTTTGGAAGAGGCAAAAGGAAGAGACTGGAGCAGAATGCTGAGTCTTCCATCTCAAAACAAAAGGAACCAGAAGAGGACAAATGTCCAGATTTGCTCCTATTTGAGTTTCTTCACAAATGCAAGGCTCGGAGGAACTTCCACATATACCACAGTATTTTCAACATGGAGTTCACTATGAGCTCTGTACTAGAGCATCACAAAAGATTCTCTTTCAGACCATTGGGATACCTTCAAACAATTGACAGAGGCAAGAAGAATTGTGGAAGGTGAAAAGGTTTTTGTGCATATAAATCATATTGTCTCCATTGACAGGCTAAGGTACCATGTGAATAGAAGATTTGACAGCCTGCCTGATCAATATAAATTCAACTGTAACTTGCACACCAGAAAGTGTAGAGTGCTTGAGGAAACCATGGCATTCCTTATGTACATTGTCTTCAGTCAGGACTCTCTGGATGAACAAGCGCAGGAGGCTGAAGAAGAAGACACATCTGAAGTAGAGGAAAAAGAGGATGTCCCTTTGGTAACAGAAATGACAGAGCAAGAAGAAGATATCAACCTCCAGGATGAGGGGCTGCAAGTGGCTGCTCTTGACCTTGTTCCACTGAGGACTGAAACTCTTAGGGCAGCACAGCCAGTTGAAGATTTTGATGTTCAAAGCAGCAATTATGTAGTGCCCATGCTTCCAAGTGTCTTGATTGGTGGAAAAGATTATGTTTTCCTCCATGATATAGAGTGTATGTTCAATTTGAGGGAGGACTATGCCATTTCCCTTATTGCCTAGGCTTCAAGGCTTGACAAGGAGGTTGGCATAGAGGATGACCATTCACTATTGCTTTGGAAACAACTTTTGATCATGCAGAGGCCCTTACTATTTGTTTCAAAGAGGCTGAAAAGTTCTAAGAGCTAGATGAAGCTGCCTTCCAGCTCACACAGAAAGCTATGAATCTCTCAGCACTATACATGAAAAAGCTTAAAGAAGAGGCTGGACTGGAGGGGAGAGGAATAAATATTTGGAAAGATGAACTGCTTGTTGCTGATGAAAATGAGAAGGTACGATCTTGTTACTTCAAATCAAATACTTTATCTTCTGCTTAAATGTTTTGTAGGTTATGTATTGTCTCACTCCAATCTTTTGATATGTGGCAGCTACAAATTGAGAATGACACATTCCTCCAGAGAACAAGTGGAAGTAGGCCGACTGGGTTTGGCAAACTGTCAAGCCTAGCTCATTATATTCATGATCTAGGCAGTGCTAAGATCTTGATTTACCATAGGCAGTTGAGCAACAATGGAGAAGCCATTGTTTACTTCTTAAAATGTTTGTCTAGGGTTTTAGGTGGACATGATCTTTCATGGCAAAAGGAAAATATCATTTTGATAGAGAGGTTGTCTGCCATAGATATATTTAGGGATTATGTGAATAAGCAGGCCTGTAGGGCCTCTTACTTTTTGTCTTACACTTCTTATGCATTAGCATGTGGTGTTAAGGAGCCCAAATGTCTGGAGGGCTATGGAAAACACAAGCTCATAAGGTTTCGAGAGCCACCCATGATTGCATCAGGTGACACAATCCAAGAAGAAGAACACGTGGAGACAGTTGAAGAAAAGGATACCCCTCCCAGACAAGCAACATAGGCAAGCATTGATAAACAGACAGTTGACATCAAGCCAATAAGGAAGAAAAAGAGTCCAATCAAGATAAAAAAGAGAGTTCCGATCGGCAAGCCCTGGGAGAAATAGGATTTAGTCATCAAATATAGCAAAAACATTATATTGAAGTTGAACTGATTTGTACAAAGTCTTTGATGTCTAGTATGATCTTGTATAAATGAACAATAAGTTGAAGATGAACTGATTTGTACAAAGTCCTTGGGATAGATAGAGTGGTGTCATTAAATATTAAACAAACAATATATTGAAATTGTGAACAAATTATATTACGTTTAGTATAAAGATGGCATTGCTTATGAAATGATGGATCTCTGATACTTATAAAGGTAAGCATTTTATCATATCATCGGGGAAAAACCCATCACAAAATTCTCAAGTACATTTGATCTGTTCACATTTACAACAACCTCAAGAGAGGTGGGATTCGTCTACACCCATCCTTCCTAACGGCCTGTAGTAACATGGCTGAACAAAACTGCAACAAAAAGAGATCTCCCTAATCCTCTCTATCACAATAGTATCCTCATCTTCTATCTAGTCCTCCTCGAATGGAGTTAAGCCCTCCTAGGATAGATATTTTGAAGGAGGGAGGTAGCTCCGGAATCTTTGTAATTTCCTTGCATAGACCTTCAATCCTGTCTTTGCACTCCTTCTCTTGCAATACAGCCAAAATGAAATTTTTTTTTTTGCCAAAGTTCCACCAAAAGTCATTACTGTAGATTAAAGTTTCGATACACTTGTGTGTGTCTTCCAACCTCTGCAGTGGTAACCAAAACGAGATCACATACCTATTTGTTGATTTTCAACCTCTTTGATGTCTATAAAATGTACCAAGAGTATGTGTCTCTCTAACTTCATCATTCTTAGAGAAGATAAAAGAGACAATGGTCTCACCTGACATTCGAGGGCAATCGTAATATTTGAGAAAACCAACCACTTCAAGATATCATTCCGAATTGATATTCCCTCCTCGATGGTGGTGGTGGATTGACATGCATCTTGTCATCAGTTACTTGTCCGTACGGACGATCAGTACCCTTTTGCATTTGTCCCATCATCGTACAACACTTCAGTACTCTTCCCACACTCAGTATTTTCTAAAACCATTTGACACAGTACGTTATTGGTAAGGATCAATAGTGTGTCTAGCATAATTAAGTAGTATTGATTGAATTTTTTGTGTGTAACTCATGCATGAATTGATGCTTGTTAATATAGATCACATGTTTCACAAAAGAAATACCGTTGATGGAGTCTTAAATCATATAGGCATAACACCAAGAGTCACTTGTTCCACAAAAAAAAATTCTATTGATTGAGTTTGAAAACATGTGGACATAACACCAATAAGTTACAAACTGCTATTCATGTTTACTTGTCCATTTATGGTTTATCTTCGATTCCCTCCATTATCTATGTCTCTCTACTGCCATTGAATTGTCCAGAGTTTGTCTTCATCTTTGCTTTTGGGCTAGAAGAAAAGGAAGCTTGACTTTGGAGATAGCAACTTTTCTTTTAGCATGCAGCCTCTGTAGTATGCCTCAGTAAAACCATTGGAAGACTTCCTTCAGACTATTTGCCTTTTGACTCCCTCCATAGTGTTGTGTGTGTCTGAAAAATGCATTACGTGCCATGTAGTGAGACTTCTCCATGCCTTGGGTAGACCAAATTGCTTGGCATCCATACTTTTTGACAAAATAGGGAAGGTGGTTGTAGATGATATGCTGTAAGACATAAGAATGCATAGTAAGTAATTAAAAAAAAGAGGATCACACTTAAGCAAAAGAAGAAGATAGAACCTTACCATGTAGTGAGTTATATTGCAGGCTGTCCACGAGTCTTTCATTGACTTTCCAAAATGTTTAATTGCCTCTTCAAAGTTCTTGTAATCACTCTTTGTCCATGTTACTTTGTCACAGAACATGAAGAGTTGATCAAGAGACCTCCACACCTCTGCCTTCACATTTCATGCTTCCCCATCTACCTCATGATCTTTCACGGCATTATGGACTTGCTTCCACAATCCATAATTCATCTTTGAAAGTGTTCTACCTTGCCTTACTTGCTTACTATGTTTGGGTCGAGACAAGAATCTTCTTGCCTTAACACCACCAATAGAGGGCTTGATTGGTACCTCCTTGCCATTGGTAGACTTTTTAAAATCCTTTGTGATTTGAACATCTCCTCCATGCAGACCTATATCGGATAACACTTTTTTCAATGCTTGAAGAGCATCCTTTCTATTTTTTTCGGGACGGAGTTTCCAAGCAAATCCAATATACAAAAATACCAATTTATCAATAATTCGACATAGACCATGCAATGTGCAGATGTGAACATTACATAGTGGAATGTCCAGAATGGCCTTGAAGTCAGGGTCAACTTTATCTCTACTAGGTGCTCTCTTCCACCATTTGGAATCCATTACTTCAGCTGATTCTTTGCAGTAAAGGCAAGGAGACTTTGAGTTGGCTCCTTTACTAACGTTATACATGCACTTAAGTGTTTTAAGATCCCCCGCCATGTGCCACTCTACTTGAAAATCACCTTTTCCTGCAACATGGAGATTCTCGCCTTGCACTTGTCTTTTGATTATTCTTGGTATTTCCGTGTGGTAAAACACCTAATCTATTGTTTCATGGTCTTCTGTCTTCACCTGCCAGATTCTAGAAAACAAGTGTCTTACTATAACAGATTTGAAAACAATGACCAAAATCAAGTACAAAACAAAAAATGATCATACTTGGAATGAGCCTAACCACCATATGTGTTTCTCCGACTGCACACTAAAATACTTCGAACTCGCTTCAGTCAATGATGTATCAAGTGCTCCATTCATCAATGTAATAGTAACCCTTTCCATTTTCTTTTCCTTTACAACCTCACACTCATCCAGTTTGATAACAAATTTCAAAATGCCTTTGCACTCCTCAAATTTAATTCGATAAAACTCGACCATTCTTCTTTAAAGTTGTTGTAGATCTACAAATATATTGTTCCAAGGGTCATACATAGTGGTTCCTTTACCACCATGAAATATTTCTTCAATATGGATATATTGCCCAATAAACTCATCTATACTTTCATTCAAATGACCTCTTATCCTCCACATGGTTGCTAGATTTGGCAATAAAACTCATTTAATCCTTTGATCTTTCAAAGTTGAGGATATCGCATGGAAAATCAAACTATATCCCTTCCTGCTAACTCCACTTACATCAAGAGCCTCTTGGATTGTAGTGCCATCAACTTGATTATTGGATACAAAGTCCTCTACAACATTGCATTTGACTGTTTTGTATTTTTTTTCCTCAATCAAACCTTTTGCTACACCACAAGAAAGCAATCCTTTCATTTGTTTAACAGGAAGAAGGTTCGGATCCATATTTTCTTTTGCAGGCTCCAATAATTTCCTATAGTAACAACACAATATGCCTATATCATTCAACACCTCCATTCTTGTTTTGCGGTAATGGACGAAATAGATATAGTCATTTGAGAGCCTTTTTGAGTATACAAAATGATAAATTTCATTCTAACCTTGCTTCCTAAATTCTTCACTTGCATCCACTAGTCCCAGCCTTCAAATTTGCAATGTTTTTAATCTTCTTGCTTCGTAGTCTATCTCCAAGCACGGTTCTCTTCTTTCTTGCTCTTGTCAACTCTTTTTTACTCTTTGAATGCTCCTCAATTTCATTCTGCAACTGCTGCTCCAATTTTGCACGAATGGCTATCTCCTGCATCCTGGCCCCCTTTTCTTGTAGGTACATTATTTTATACATTTTTGCAAATGCAGACTACACTAAAATATAACCAAGAAGTCCATTTTGTCCATCGCCGATAAACCTCAGTAATGTGGCGGGATTGACAAATGGAGGTGTAGAGTTTTTTACTTGACATTTTGGATATATGCTTCCATCGCACCATAAGTCAATATGTTGAAGCCCTTCTCTTCTCATATTTTCCCACTGTTGAGCATTCAGCACCATATCCTTTCGTCTTTTTTGTGCTAGAGCATATTGTTCTTCTAAGTCGATGTGAAGATGGTGTAATCGCTTCTTCTGAGATAGTGACTCACTAGTATCGGCCATTTTTTGTGCTTCTGAGGTTGCGAAGTTTGCTTGTCAATCTCATAGTCGTTTTGTAACATGAATCATGGAAGTGTGGCGGTATCCATGTAAATATTTTGAAAACATGCAATCACCAAGTTCAGTGATGAATTCTTTATGAGAGACCTGCACATGTCGGTAAAAGAGATGCGAAATCTTCGGGAAACAAAAAAAAACTAAGGAGATATTTAATGCAAAATCGTGTTAGTTAGACAAAAGATTATCTTAATCCTTTCTTAACTGACAGTTCTATAGTCCTTACTGACAATTCTGAGCCACGATTTCGTATTTTACTAATTTTGAGGTCTTTTAGGAGAGAAATAAATAAATAAATAGTGAATTTCTTACAGGGCCCCAAAATAAGCTCCCTTTTTCCCTAATGATTTTTTTCCCCCTCCAAAAATGAGGGTTATATTATAATATTAGAAATTTATATACATCTACCTGAGCATTATCAATAGAAAAAATTTCTCTGATAGACATCATAAAAACTATCATTTAACATACCAGTCCAAGGAAGCATGACTGCGCACCTAAGTAGAAAATTTCGAATTCGTGATTTGAAAAAATTGGTAAAATCGCTCGAATGATTCGAATGGAACAAAAAACCAATTTAAAAAGCGGTGACATGTCACGTTTTTTAGATAAATCACCATGTCATCCCCACATATTCGTACGAAGAAATTTTATTCGTATGAATAAAGTATTCGTCCAAATAAACCTATATTAGGATGAATATGTTACTATGTTTTTGCATATAAGCTCATTGTTTGCCAATGTCTCTTATCTCACGCTTGGTTTTCCAGTCGAGCATAAGAGATCAAATAAGGAAAAGAGGAAAAAAGGTCCTCAAGGTTGTGAAAGCAATCTAGAAGGTCCAAAATAAGATGGATTTTTTGTTAGGGAGCTTTAAGATCTCATTTTGAGTTCCTGAGATCTCTTGTGAGGTTTTTTGTTTTGGTCTTTGTTCTTTTGTTTGTGGGAGTTCTAGGTTCTCTTTATTGAGTTCCTTCGATCTCTTGTGAGATAAAAATATTTTAGCTATTTATGTGTTTGAAATTTGTTTGTGGGAGTTTTAGGATCTCCTTGTTGAGTTCCTTAGATCTCTTGTGAGATAAATTTATTTGTGAGATTATTGAGTTCCTTAGATCTCTTATCAGAAATGTGCTTGTTTTTGTGTTTATGAAATTTGTTTGTGGGAGTTCTAAGATCTCCTTATTGAGTTTCTTAGATCTCATGTGGATAGATTTTTGTATGTCGGAGTTCTAGGATCTCCTTGGTAAGTTCCTTAGATCTCTTGTAAGAAATGGGCTTGTTTTTGTGTCTATGAAATTATTAAATTTGTTTGTGGAGTTCTAAGATCTCCTTGTTGAGTTCCTTAGATCTCTTGTGAGGATTTTTGTACGTGGGAGTTCTAGGATCTTCTTTTTGAAGTTCCTTAGATCTCTTGTGAGAAATGGGCTTGTTTTTGTATCTATGAAACTATGAAATTTGTTTGTGGGAGTTCTAGGATCTCCTTGTTGAGCTCCTTAGATCTCTTGTGAGGATTTGTACATGGGAGTTCTAAAATCTCCTTGTTGAGTCCCTTAGATCTCTTGTGAGAAATGGGCTTGTTTTCATGTCTATGAAATTATGAAATTTGTTTGTGGGAGTTCTAGGATCTCCTTGTTGAGTTCCTTATATCTCTTGTGAGAATTTTTGTCTGTGGGAGTTCTAAGATCTCCTCGTTGAGTTCCCTAGATCTCTTGTGAGAAATATGATTTTATTTTGTGTTTGTATTCTCACACTTTCTTTGAATGAATATTTAATATTCTTACAATAGAATGTGAAAGAATGCAAAGAGTTTTAAAGTGTACGAATTGAAAGTTTTAAAAGTTATTAGAAGGGTTATCTCATTCTTACACTTTCTTTTGAATGAATATTTAATATTCTTTCAATAGAATGTGAATGAATGATTTTCAATTTGAGTGTATTCTTTTTTAAAAAAAGAATCCATATCTCTTTTAATTACTCAATTCTTTCACATTCTTTTGAATGAATATATAAGTGGGTCGCAAGTGAGTTTTGATGCAACTAATGATTGTCAGGTATAAAAGAGAAAAAAGGGAGAACAATCTTCTATGGAGGATGGATTTCTTCGACAACAAGTGCATGAAGAGCACTTAAGATGGACAGAAGCATTTGTTAAAAATGGTATACCATTCAATGTCATGAGACATGACACGTTTCATAATGCCTTGAAATCATGTGCTAGACCAGGATTTATTTTGCCAGATTATAATAAAATGCATACGGATCATCTTGATAGAGTCAAACATACTGTGGCGGATTGCTTGAAAAAAAAGATATTGGACTTTATTCCTACATATGGGTGCACTCTTGCTTTTGATGGATGGACTAGCAAGCAAGCCAGACCCTTGATAAATGTAATGTGCATTAATCCCAAGGGAACTATGTTTTTGGAGAGTATTGATACATCTCTAAAAGAAAAAACTTCAACATATATTGTAAAAATATACGAAAGGGCAATTCATAAAGTTGGTGGCAGTGAGAATGTTACTGCATTAGTAACAGATAATGCATTGAATTACAAAACCGCGGGTGACATGGTCATGGCAAACTATCCCACTTTGACATGGGTGCCATGTGGCACTCATACTCTCAACTTATTATTGAAGGATATTGGACAATTGCCATTTGTGCAACCAGTACTGCAGGATGCTAACACCGTAATGAGTTTTATAAAGAGTCATCAATACTTGCATGTAGTGTTCAGAGAGCCCTCTGTGAAGCAACTCAAGCAATTTTGTCAAACTAGATTTGTCATTTATTTTCTAGTTCTTGCTAGATTGTTGGAAGTGCGTCAAGCTTTAGTCGATACTGTTGCTGATAGACGATGGGAGAATTGGCTTGAGAAAAAGACGCAATACACAATACCAAGCTCTAAATGTGTGCATCTTGTACAATCATCTCTATTCTGAAAAAATGTCGAAAGAATAAAAGAAGGTGTAGAGCCATTTGTAACAGTATTGAGGATGGTCGATGCTGATGCCTTTGTTATGGGTAAAGTGTATTGGAAGATGTCAGAAGCAATACGACAAGTTAAAGAATTTGTGCGCTTTGCACCAAGGGAGAAGCAACAAGTGATATATTTGGCCGATAAGAGATGGAAGAAAATGCACACCCCTTTGCATGGAGTTGCATTTGCAATACATCCACAATATCAAATGCATGCTCAATCATAGAATCCTAAAGTCATAAGTAACTTTCGAGAGGTTTGTAAAATCTTACTTTCGAGAGATCAAGGAAAACTGGCCTACCAGCAACAAGTGAGGTATATGAATCGTGAAGGCTCTTTTGGAGACCCTTGGAATCTTGATGCTATTAAGATGACTATTGCACCTATTTGGTGGAAGGAATATGGTGGAGAGACATTGAAGTTGCAACTCATGCTCTTTGTTGCCGCATCATCGAGTGCATGTGAGCAAAATTGGAGGCAACTGTAGGCTATTTCTTGCTGCTCCAAGTGACTGCAGCACTCCCAAAAGGGAACATATATCCACTTGTAGTTCGTCTATCAGAAATACTACCAGCCCAATCAGCATCAGTGTATCCATGCAATAGTATCTGAACCCCAGTCTCATAAAATAGTCCATACTACAATGTGGACTTCACATACCTCAGTATGCACCTAGCCGCATCCAAATGTGGTTTCCTTGGAGCCTACATAAACTGACTTACCAACCCAATAGCATAGCTCAAATCTGGCCTGGTAATAGTCATATAAATCAAACTTTCTACTATGCATCTGTACATAGTAGGGTCTTCCAAAAGCTCACCTGCATCTGCGCTCAACTTCACATTCTGCTCCAAAGGAATTGAAATAGGTTTACAGCCTATCATCCCATATTTGGATAGCATATCCAATCCATATTGGCTCTGCAAGAGTTATATCCCACTTGTGGATCTAATCACCTCAATGCCCAAGAAGTAATGTAGCTCTACCAAATCCTTCATCTCAAACTTCTGCTTCAATAGCATTTTCACATGAAGGATATCTTCATCACTATCACCTGTGATGATCAAATCATCAACATAAATGACAAGTAGCATAATGCCTTTCTTTGTTTTTCTCACATAAAGTGAGAAATCTGCCTTGGAAATATGAAAGCCAATAGTGAAAGATAATGTCCTATCTTGCCAGACCATGCTCTGGGTGCTTGCTTCAAGCCATACAAGGCTTTCTTCAACCTACAAACAAACTTAGGATGAATAGCATGAACATAACCTGGTGGCTGCTCCATATAGACCTCTTCTTGCAAATCACCATGCAAGAAAGCATTCTTTACATCCATCTAATGTAAAGACCATCCCTTTGATGTAGCCATAGCAATGATTGCTCTTACAGTTGCCATCCTTGCAACTAGACTGAATGTTTCTTCTTAATCAATGCCATATGTCTATGCATACCCCTTGACAACTAATCTTGCCTTGCATTTGTTCACAAAACCATCTGCATTGTGCTTCACCTTATAAACCCACTTACAGCCAATTGCATTCTTGTCTTTAGGCAAAGGAACCAATTCCCATGTAGCATTTGCTTCCAAGGCATCCATTTCTTCATCCATGGCTTTCTCCCATTTTTCTTTTCCCATGACTTGCTCAAAAGAAGTGGGTTCTAGTTCATGTATCACTTTGACCATATAGGCATAGTGAATGGATGTAAATCCATCATATTTCAGCCTATCCATAGGATATCTAGCTCTAGTAGACCTACGCAAAATGGGCTCACTACCAAGTGCTCTCAAAAAATCCCTTGTCTTCCTTACTCCTAGGTAACAATAGAAGGAATACCCAATTCATCATTAAGGCTCTGTTCTGAGCCATTGGATTAGAGTGACCTGCATTCACATCAACCATGGGCTGATCTACTTTCTCTTTTCCTTTTTGTGATACTTGCATACCACTATCTACATTGCTTTGAGGAGATCCTCCTGATCTCAATATGCCTACTGTCCATGGCAAAGTATGTGAACCACTGCTAGAGGACACTACAAGTACACTAATATTTTGTGATTGCTATTGTGAATTCTGTGCAGCATTACCATTTTGTGCATCTACATCATCAATCACATTTATTGGTTTATACCAGCTGCTCATCTCATCAAAAACAACAATTATGCTCACTGTAAACTTACGAGTAGAAGGGTTATAGCATCATCTATACCCTTTTTGCTGTAGAGAAATAAAGATGCACATCTCAGCTTTTGGATCTCAACTCCTCTAGCACATGAACATAGGCAATGCAACCAAAAACTTTCAAATGAGAAATATCTACTTTCTTACCAGTATACCTCTCCTCTGGCATCATGCCATGTATTGCTGCAGTGGGAGTCCTGTTGATTATGTAGACTATTGTAGCAACTGCTTCAGCCCAATAATAATCTGGCAGGTCTTTTTCGTTGAGCATGGCACGAGATACCTCTCCAATATGCATGTTTTTCCTTTCTGCAAGTCCATTTTGATGTGGGGTATGACTGCATGAATATTGCTGCTTTATGCCATGCTCCTACAGGAAACTTACAAACTCATTTGAGAGGTACTCTCCCCCTCCATCTGACCTTAGGCATTTTATTTGTAGGCCTATTTCTTTTTCAACCATAGCTTTAAAAGCTTTGAAATGCCCAAACACTTCACTTTTCTTTTTCATAAAATACACCCAAACTTTTTTGTTGTAGTCATCAAAAAAAGTGACAAAACGATGACAGCCTCCAATAGATGTAGCTTTAGAAGTCCACACATCAGAGTGGATTAATTCCAATGGCCTCTTACTCTCTTGAACATGCTTAGGAAATGGCTTCCTTACATGTTTTCCAAATTGATAGGCTTCACATAACTTATGCATTTCTGCAACCTTGAACTTAGGCAATCCTGCAATAATATTTTAGACCTACATTAATTTAAGTCGATGTACATTAACATGACCAATGCATTTATGCCAGATATCAATATCTCCAACACCGGTCCAATGTGCAAACATTGCTGCACTCAATTCAAGCATGTTCACATCCAACATAAACATCCTTCCCTTCTTCTTCCCTTTTGCTATCAAGCGACCTTTATTTTTCATATCCTCAACAAAGCATCCATGAGGATTAAATCTGACCTGCAAGCCCTGCTCAACCATTTGACCAATAGAAACAAGGTTCTTGGTGATATTCAGGACATGAAATACATCAGACAGGTATTTCTTTTTTCCATCCTGCATAGACAAAGGAATTTTACCAATCTGCACAATAGGATGTGTAGTATCACCACCACTCTCCACAAATCCTAGTCTTTCCATTTTCCTTGCATCCTGCATTCAGTCTGCATGTGGTTTGATGCACTTGAGTCAACATACCACACATCATTGCTTTCTTCTGCACTTGTCATAGAATTGGTCATGTGCTACACCATGAACAAATGCTCATTTCTATCATCACCCTGTCTATTAGAGGATGCATAATTGCCTTGCTGCAATTTTCCAGTCATGATGTCATTCTGCTTTTTATAGTAGTCTTTAACCATATGATCCATTTTACCATAGTAGCAGCATTCAACATTGTTGTTTGCATTTTGGCCTCTCTACCATCCACCATGAACTCTTTGGCTCCCCCTGCCTCTAAAGTTACCACGTCCTCCTCCATAGGACTGGTTTTCTTGAGTTTGCTGCATATTTTGATTTCTACCATGGCCTCCAAATCGGCCTGCTCTACCTTTGCCTCTACCTCTTCCAGCATTTGAGTAGAAGATAGCTTCTTTTGAAGTTTCTCCTGAAGAAGATGCACCACCATTTCTCTGCTCTTTAGAAATCAGAGAGCAATCAACTCCTCAAAATCAAGAAAATTCTCACGAACGGCAATGGATGTCTAAAATTGTGCTAATCCTTTCCTAGACCATTCAAGGTCACAAAAACTAAATCATCATCTTCCATTGGCGACCCAATAGAAGCAAGTGCATGTGCAATCTTCTTCACCTTCATGTGGTAGTCATTGATGCTCATATTTTCTCTCTGCACATTATGCAACTCCTGCTTGAGCTGCATTTTCTTGGCTTGTGTATTTGTGCTATACATTTTTGTCAAAGTATCCCATGCCTCCTTTGGCATGCTTACATCTTGAATATGCACAATCATAGAATCTGAAATACTGATAGATAGCTAGTACATAACTTTTCTGGCTCTCTCATGCCAACCTTGAAATGCTACAACTTACATTGATTGGGAACATTAAGAATAACTAGTTCTTGTTTGGCTCTAGTAATGAACTCCCAATAGCCTTTTCCCTTAAGGAAATTCATCATTCTAAACTTCCATGCTTGGAAGTTGTTCTTGTCAAGATTTTCAGTGACAATCTGTGAAAGAGCATAAGACACCATTACAGAACACTGCAAAATATTATGTCACTGCAAAAAAACACAACTTTTGCCTCACAAGGGCAAATCTACAAAACTGACGAGAGTGGTATTTGACCACATAGTCGCTTCCTAGTGACGATTATGCATCAACAAGTAATAAGAATGATTCTGTCACTCCCAATATCTTTGCGCATAGGCATACGATGTAATTTTTGCGATAACTTTTCATCGACCTGCAGAAGTGGTCGCACGGCAAAAATAGGGCACTTTCTTGAGTGCCTACGGAAAACTTCTGCCACCAAAACAGGCCCCGAAATGGTAGCATATACTGCCCTCTCGCCACATTGTGAAGGGAATCCCAATCTGAGGCAGTGCACTCGTGCACTTTCTGGCTGTGCTACCTATAGAGATTTGCTCCCAAACTCGAAAAAAAAAGAAAGCAACGTTGATCCTCTTACTAGGACACCGCAAACTTGAATTGCTTTCTTGAGCTCCTTACCACAAACCGAGCTCTGATACCATGTGAAGAGAGTGGGAGAGAAGGAAGGAGTCTCACTTGCAACTTTCTTCACATACACAATGGGGGAGTATACACAAAGGTGGAGGTTGAAAGCAGTTTTCCTCTTCTTAGTTGTGAAAGCCAAAAGAACTCTAAGTACAAAAGAATAGGTGAACCCTATATGTGGGTCTCAAACCAAACTCAGCTAACTAAGGTGGCACACTAACTGAGCCACTAACTAGAGTACATAAAGATAGCTGTCATCCAGCTATTATTCATGGGTGGTGTACCAACCGCATCTACAGCTAACAAGTCGGTGACACAAATGCACAATGGTCACCCTGGCATATCATGAGTGGAGCTCGATATCTCAACAGGGACCCCTCAAGGGCCATATCTTCAATTGCATTTTCTAAAAGTTTAATTGTATTTTTCTAGATGTATCTCCACCATGAAACCATCGATGAGGTTGTCGGAGCTACTTTAGTGCTATTTTGGTCCTAAACCAAGGAAAATGTAGTCCTACTTTATTGGTATTTTAGTCCTTGTTGCAATAAATCCTAAATTAGGGCAAAATTATTCTAAGCCACCGCGGTGATTGGAGGCCCGATGGTGGCATCCGGATATTCATTTAGACACGGTTTAAGGCACACATTGTACAGTCTACTCAGAATTGGCTGTGGAGCTATTTAGCGAAAAGTGCATTGATAATATCATCAAACAAAGTCCAGATTTGCCTAGCCAATGCCCCTCCTGATTGGGTACCCCCTCCTCAACAAGTGTGGAGACCACCCCCTACCCCATTCAATTTTGAAAGGGAATTTGGTGAAATATTTGTATATGTACCTCTTGACTAGTATCCACTAGCCATCTATTTAGAGAGGATTGGCATTGTACATATTTGTTGTCTCTATGCCCACATGGACTTAGGTAGAACAGAATGTGTGTGTAGAGTAGCAGCAAATCTCTACTTGTACTTACATGAGACTAGAAATAATCCCTCTTAGAAATCCAACTTGCAAGTTCTACATACGATTTCTACATGCAACTCCTACATGTGAGTTCTACATGTGAGTTCTACATGCAACTTCTACATGCGAGTTCTACATACAACTCCTACATGCAACTCCTACATGCGAGTTCTACATGCAAGTTCTACATGCAACTCCTACATGCGAGTTCTACATGCAACTCCTACATGCAACTTCTATATGCAAGTTCTTGAGAGTGCTCTCAACGGAAGCAAGAACAGAAGAGGGAGAGAGAGAAACAGAGAGCCACATAGTTTTGGTGGGTGTAGAATGCCCTAATCTTCTTTTTCATTCATTTATATATGTGTTTGAGTATTGTACATAACCAGGGTAAAGGCACAATGACCCTTGACCCCCACAACCTCCCACTTAAAGGACAATGTGCCTTTAAGGGAGAACAAACAAGGGAGCATACTATCCAATGCCCATCAATACATGACAATACTCAAACCATTGACTAGGTAGACTCTTCATTAGCATATCTGCAGGGTTATCATCTGTATGAACCTTGACAAGCTCTATGCACTTGTCCTCAAGTACCTCCCTAATGAAATGGTACTTGACCTCAATGTGTTTGGTTTTTGCATGAAAGATCGGATTCCGTGCTAGCTGAATAGCACTCATAGAATCATTATGCAATGTTGATACACCTGTATGAATCCCCAAATCTCCCACTAGCCAATCAAGCCATATATCCTCCTTGCCACCCTCTGTGGCTGCAACATACTCAGCCTCTATGGTAGACAAAGCAACGCACTTCTGTGCATGAGACATCCACGACACTGCACCACCTGCAAAGGTGAACACATAACTAGAAGTGGATCTCCTACTATCCACATGCCCTACATAGTCTGAATCTATGTACCCAAGTACATGCATGTCTCCTCTACCAAAGTAGATTCACATCTCCTTGGTACCCTTCATGTACCTCATGATGCACCTAACTGCCTCCCAATGCCTCTTTCTTGGATTAGCGATATACCGGCAACTCCCACTGCAAATGCAATACTTGGTCTAGTAGCTATCATAGCATACATAAGACTCCCAACCGTTGATGCATAAGGAACCTTGGCCATCATGGCCCTCTCCTCATCTGATTTGGTACGATCTGTATGACTCAGTTTCACATATGGAGGCAATGGAGTACTCACTGCCTTCCCCCCCTCTATATTGAAATGCTGCAATACTTTTGTAAGATACTCCTTCTATGAAAGCCAAAGGAGTTTCCTAGTCTGATCACGCGTGATGCGCATACCAAGAATATGACCTGCAAGTCCCAAATCCTTCATATCAAAGGCCTCATGCAACTTGGCCTTTAATGCATCTAGCTCATAAGTATTCTTGCTAGCCAATAGCATATCATCCACATATAGTGCCAGCATTATCAGGCTATTACTTTTAGTATAGAGGCAGTGATCAATTTCACTCCTTCTAAAACCTTGGGACCAAATGAAAGCATCAAACTTCTGATACCATTCTCTAGGTGCTTGCTTAAGACCATAGAGACTCTTCTTCAGCTTGCAAACTAAATGCTCTTTGCCCTTTTCTTCAAAGCCTTCCGGCTGCACCATGTAAATTTCCTCTTGCAGATCCCCATGCAAGAAAGTTGTCTTGACATCCATTTGCATAAGCTCCATATCCTCTACTGCCACTAGTCCAAGCATGCATCTAAGTGTGGTCATCTTCACAACCGGAAAGAATATCTCATCAAAGTCCACACCCTTCTCTTGCTTGAATCCTTTAGTGACCAAACGGGCCTTGTACCTAGGCACATCATCACCTGTGACCTTCATCTTGTAGACCCATTTACATGGCAATGCTTGCTTTCCATGTGGCAAAGAAACCAAGTCCCAAGTCTTATTCTTCATAATGAACTCATCTCTGATTGCATAGCATACTCCCACTTGCATTGATCCTCGTGCATCATAGCCTCTCTGTAGCAAAAAGGCTCCCCGCAATCAGTAAGCATCACATAGTCTACCCCTAGAACAAACCTATCAGGCAGTCTAGACACTCTAGATGATCTTCTCAAGGGCATTTCAGCTTGTTGTCCCACCTGCATATCAACCACATTTGGCTCATCATTTCCACCAATAGATGATCCATCATCTACCCTTGATTGTATACCTATGGGAGTACTTGGTGGTACCATTTCTTGCTCATTTGGTGCATGGACAGCTTGCTGTCTATCAACATATGTAGGTGGATTTACATCCTAGAAAGTGATTCTTCTCATTTCCACATCCCTCATGGGTGCCTTATGCATCTTCTTCTCATTGAAGGCTACATCATGGCTGCGTATGATCTTCTTTGCTTCTGGATCCCAGAGATGATAGCCCATCTCTCCACTTTCACCATAACCCAGAAAGATGCATTTCCTAGACTTAGGATCTAGCTTCTTTCGAAGCTCTTTTGGCACATGTGCATATGCCTCACACCCAAATATATGCAAATGAGAGTAAGAGTGCTTCTTGCAACTCCATGCCTCTTCAGGAATACCACCATCCAAACTCTTACTAGGTGATCTATTGATCACATGCATTGCAGTCTTCATTGCCTCAGCCCAAAAACCACCAGAAAGACTTGCATTGGAAAGCATGCATTGCAACCTTTCTTGAATGGTACGATTCATCTTTTCTGCAACTAGATTTTGCTCTGGATTATGAGGGGATGTGAGCTCCCTCTTAATCCCACGTGTATCACAGAAATGTTGAAAGTCATGAGAGAGATACTCTCCACCATTGTTAGTTCGTAGGCATTTAAGCGTTCTACCTGACTGATTCTTAACCAAGGCCACCCATTTCTGAAATACCTAGAACACATCACTCTTCCAAGCTATGGCATAAGCCCATACTTTCCTAGTTGCACCCTCCAAAGTTGAATAACAGTAGAAGATCCCACAAGAAAGTTGAAGGAGGAAATCACAGAAAAGCCAAGGCAGAGCACTTTAATGAATTCAAATGAGTCCAAACAAGGATCGTCGAATTGTACCTTGCCAAGTCAGCTCCCTCAAAATCAGAACCACCGCCTCGAATGGTCCCTGAGGGACTAGAAGGAGTATGCGTAGCAAATGAACCCTTACTTGGAAACACCTTACCAGTGGAAAAGTTTGACAAAATATGAAGAGGGGAGAGGAGAAGAGTGGAGATGAGGAGAGAAGGCACAGCTAGAGAGCACACCACAAATGACTAACTGTACACTAGAATTAGTTGAAAAAATAGGATATATACAAACCCTTTTAGGGTTAGGGTTAGGGGATCTAACCCTTTCCTTTATAGCACTCTATAAGGTTAGTGCTATGCACATATGATCACGTGATGGTGCTATGCACACATGATCACATGATGTTGAGCGTGAACTCTCAACACCTTCCCTCAAGATCAACATCATGAAGTAGGCCTTCCCTCAAGATGATGATTCTGGGGAATCGAAGAAGGACTGAGCATTACATTCCATCACACCCCTTTAATGGGAATGTCCTTCCTCTGCATCAAACCAAGAGCTAGTCGGTGTTTCTCGAATAGCTCTTTACCGAGTGGTTTGGTAAAGATGTCTGCAACATTTTCTTTGCTATCACAATGCTGCAGTGTGATGTCACCAAGTAACACTCTTTCTCTGATGAAGTGCTCTCTGACATCAATGTGCTTTGTTCTGGAGTGATATACTGGATTTTTCGCCAATGCTTGAGCCGATTGATTATCACAGTATATTGTTGTTGGCTTTAACTCATCAAAGTAATCTGTTTCTGACAATAGTCTTCTGAGCCATATAGCCTCACATGCACCTGTAGTGAGTGCTCTATATTCTGCTTCAGTCGAAGACAAAGAAACAGTTGGCTGTTTGTTTGACAACCATGATATAGCACCTTGACCAAGGAAAAATGCATATCCCTGTGTTGATCTCCTGGTCTCATGATCTCCAGCATAGTCACTATCACAGTATCCATGCAACCGTGGATGACTTCCTCTGTATTCTATCCCAAATTGTCTTGTACCTCTGATGTATCTCAAGACTCTTTTGGCTGCATTCCAGTGAGACTGTTTTGGATTTGCCATAAACTGTGCTAGTGAGCTTACTGCATAACAAATATCTGGCCGTGTGATTGTCATATATATAAGAGATCCAATGAGTTGCCTGTAGTATCTGTCATTGACTGTAGGCTTTTCTGAATCTTTAGTAAGTTTCAAACTCTGTTCCATGGGAGTGGCTGCAATCTTGCAATCTGCCATATGAAACTTCTTCAGGAGACTGTCAACATATTTGAGCTGACTCATGAATGTGCTATCTGAATCTCTCCAGAACTCAATTCCAAGACAATAGTGCATAAGTCCAAGATCTTTCATGTCGAACTCTGATGAAGCTATCCTTGCTTCCTGTCACAATCAGATCATCTACGTACAAAAGTGCAATAATAATATCTTCCCCTTGAACTTTGTAGTAGAGAGTATGATCTGCATTGGACTTCATGTATCCGAGATCAGCAAAATATTTGTCAATTCTGCTGTACCAACTTCTGGGTGCTTGCTTTAAGCCATAGAGACTTTTCTTGAGATGGCAAACCTTGTTCTCCTTGCCTGGTTCAACATAACCGACTGGTTGTTGCATGTAGACTTCCTCGTCTAGATAACCATTGAGAAATGCATTCTTGACATCTAGCTGATACACATTCCATTTACTGAGTGTTGCTAGTGATATCAAGAACCGTATGGAATCCATCTTTGCTATTGGAGCATAAGTCTCATCATAATCTTGGCCATATTGTTGTGCAAATCCTTTTGCAACTAATCTGGATTTGTATCTCTGAATACTGCCATCTGAATTGTACTTCACTTTGTATACCCATTTGTTGGCTATGGCCTTCTTTCCTGGTGGAAGGTCGCATAACTCCCAAGTGTTATTTTTATACAAAGCATCCATTTCTTCATTCATAGCAGTTTGCCATTCTGGCTTATCTATTGCATCTTCGAAGTACACTGGCTCTTCTGTAGCCATGATGGTAGTCATAAGAGCATAGTTGGTGGTTTCCACCTGAATTGCTTTGCCTTTCTGAGCATATGTCAATCTGGCTGGTGGTCTGCTTTCCCTAGTAGACCGTCTGAGCTGCTGTGGCGCTGCTTGGGGTGTTGCTGGCAATTCTTGCTCTTCTTCATCAACCTGTTCTGTAGATGACTGTGAAGTTGATGCTTCTATCTCCTGTGTAGGTGAGGTTTTCCATTATGATTCCTCATCGAAGATTACATCTTTGGAGATAATGACTTTGCGGTTGATGGGATCATACAATTTGTATGCTTTGCTTTCTTCACTGTAGCCAACCATGATGCATTTGCATGACTTCGCATCCAATTTCCTGCGATGATCATCATGTATGTGGGCATATGCTATGCAACCAAATATGCAGAGATGCCCAATGCGTGGCTTGTGTCCAGTGAATGCTTCATAAGGAGTCATACCTTGTATCGGTTCGGTAGGAAGCCGATTAAGCAAGTAGTTAGCTGTAGCTACTATTGCTTCTACCCAATACTGATTCGGAAGATGCTTTTCACTAAGCATTGCTCTAGCACTGTCTGCTAAAGTCCCATTCTTCCTTTCAGCTCTTGCATTTTGCTGAGGAGTATCTGCACATGTGAATTGTCTTCGAATGCCGTGATTTTTGCAAAAGTTCATGAATGCTGAAGACATGTATTCACCTCCTCTGTCTGATCTCATGACCTTGATCTTTCTGCCTGTTTGTTTTTCTACCATGGCTTTGAATTCTTGAAATCTGGCAAACACTTCAGATTTCTCTTTCAGAAAGTAGACCCAACAATATTTGTTGTAGTCGTCGATGAAGGTCAAGTAATAAAGTGAACCATTGATGCTGCGGGTCTGGGCATAACCCCATACATCTGTATGAATCAAATCAAGAATACCTCGTGCACGAGAGGTACTTCTGACAAAGTTGGTTCGCTTTTGTTTGCCGAAGGAGCATGCTTCACAAACTTTTCCAAGAAATTATAGCTTCGGAATCCCAATTGCCATATTTTGATTCCTGAGATCTAACAAGTACTTGAAGTTGACATGACCATATCTCTTGTGCCATTTTGCAGATAGTGGCATCTGTTGCATTTGAGCTGACATGGCATGCTTATCTGGTACTGTAGCTAGCATCCTGTATAAGCGTCCTTCCTTGACACCTTTTGCTACTAGCTGACCTCTTTTGGATTTGTCTCTAATAGTGCATTCATCACCGTCGAAGATGACTTTGTAGTTGTGTTCCGTCATTTGACCTACTGACAAAAGGTTCTTGCTGAGCTTCGGAACATAGAGCACATCTTTGACTAATCCTTTTGTACCAGTGAAATTGTTCATAGGGATAACCCCTGTCCCTTGCGGTGTATTGTCTGCTGTGTAGATGACATTCTTTTGTCCTTCTAATGGCTTCATTTCTGTGAACCATTCCTGATGATTTGTCATATGAGATGATGCACCGCTGTCGATGTACCAAGGATCCTGTTACACTTGGTCGACTTGATAGCTGAAATCCTCTTTGGGATTGAAATCAGTGTCTAGGTGCATTATATCAATCTGATGCAATTCCTCACACTTGCAAGAAACATATTTCCATGTTCATTTGCAAAATGACTGTGACTAGAATGTCCACCACGATGATTTCCTCTTCCTCGGGAATTCCCTTGCTGGATTGACCGCCTTGGTCATACTGCTTCTTGCGGCAATCTCTTTCATAGTGTCCAAACTTGTGACAGTAGTTGCATCGAATGTTTGACACATTGGTGGATGCATTCCCTCATCCTTGGAATCTTCCTCGGTTGGAATGATTTCCTCTTTGCTGATTTTGATGTTGCTGAGGATGATGCTGAAGCTGATTCTGATTCTGACTTTGATTTTGTTGATGATGACCACTTTTCTGATATGATCTACCTCTGTTTCTGCCTTTGCCTCTGCTTCTGTCTGAAGCTGTGAATGCCTGATCATTAGAATGACCTTTACGTGCTTGAATGGCCTGAGTCCTGAGTTCTTCACCAAGTAGAACTGACTGAAGTTCTTCCAGTGTTGGAATTTGCCGTTGGATGGCAATACTCTGGACTAGATTCTCATATCCTTCTCCTAGTCCATTCAGGATTACTTGAACCATTTCTGCGGGATTCATAGTCTCTCCTGCTGCTGCAAGTTGATTGTTGTAGTCTTTGATGCGGAGTACATAAGCATGACCGGTTTCACTGCTGTTGCAGAAACTCTGGTTGATCTGGTTTCTCAGGGTGAGAATCTTGGATGTGTTCTTGGACTCGTAGAGAGCTGCGAACATATCCCATGCTTCTTTTGATGTCTTGACTGTGTTGAGCTGTCCTAGCATGACATCTTGCACATTCTGCTTGATCAGGTGATAGGCATACTTGTCTTTCTTATCCCATTCTGCTTGAGCTCGGGCAATGGCAGGATCTGCTACCGGTGTGGAAACTGTTTGTGTAGATGTAGATCCCGATGTAGATCCCGTTGCTGGTGCTGTGACAACAGATGGAGTAGAGCTACTGGTGGCTGGATCAGCCAATGGTCTAGGTATGGATCCATCGACATACTCCCATTTGTCCTGAAGCACAAGAATGGTCTCCATTCGGTATTTCCATGTACCGTAATTGGAGTTGTCTAACTTAGCAGATGCCTCCAGATTGAGGTTGCTAGTCGACATGGTGCAAACAATGTACTCAAAAGTGTCCTGAAAAAACTCTGTATGAATCAACTGCAAATACACTGAAGATGCCAAGTGAAATCTCTGTACCGTCGGTGAAGATAGAACTGCAGTATATAAGATCTGATCTGTATTACAAGGCTTGTGGCAATGATGCCAGGAATAGCCAAGAGGCTTTCCAAGGCTGAAAAATGATGTGCACGATGCCGTGAGATAGCCAAATAGGCTTTACAATGGTGGCATGTGTGTGTGAAATCAAGTGCTATCTGCCCACTGAATCAATCTGCAATGCCTCTGAACTCTGAAGTCTGCTCACTGAACTGATGAACGTAAGGTTTCAGGTAATGTAATGATGTGAAATCGGATGTGGGCGTATGGACTGACTCCGAGTAGGTACTAGTCGGGAATTTCGGGCATGGCTTAGATTGGCAACTTGGGGAATTCAAAGTGTCCCCTCTATGGCGATCTAGTCTACTCTGATCTAGATCTAAACCAACCGTCGATCGATGAAAGAGCAGCAAATAATTCCTTTTCTTTTGTTCTTTTTAAGTGCTGGGTCAGATGCGTCGATGTAGAGGCAAATGTGCGTGAAGGAAGTGGTTTTGTCGGCGAGGCTCAAATGTGAGTGTAACTTGCGCCGAAATGTGTGCATGATGTAACGAGCGCGTAGAGCACAAAAAATCGAGCGACTTTCCTTTTTGGAGCACCCTCAAATTCTTCCTGGATCAGGAGATACGACTTGATCTAGGTGGAGGGGCAAAAGGAGTGCAAATGGTGCCCAATGATGATGTGTCACTGTGAGTCACATGCAGTGATGATGTGGCACTGTGCTTAGCAAGAGGTGTGCCAGTGAAGCTCTGTGCTGAGGTGGCAGGAGTGTGCACATGCAGTGTGTGCACAGTGTGCCTGGCAAGGGACTGTGCCTGCATAGGGTCAGTGCTGACTGGACTGCTGAGGTGGCAATGCTGAGGTGGCACAGATGATGTCAGCAAGGTGACGTGGCAATGCTGATGTGGCACTGATGACATGTCAGGTGATGTGGCAGTCAGTGATGATGTGGCCTGATGATGTGGCACTGCTTAGGTGGCAGATAAGGATTGCCACATGGCAAAATTTTAACCAAAGAACAAACCCAAGGTCCACTGACCTAACCCGAGTCAAAGCCTATCTGCCACGTGTCACAACTATGATCAAACCTTTGGATGTGGTGGCCTTGACCTGATGATAAGCTATCCTCCACGTGTCTCCTTCGTGGAGATCAAAATCTACCACGTGTCGGATTATACCACTACCGGAATCTATCGAAGATTCCATCTGTTTAAAAAATTCCGTCGAGTCGTGGGCTATGGAGGCAGAACTTGTTGAGCAAGGCCCGTTGTCTCCATTGGACTACTCATCGATGGAGCCACGCTATCCTTGCTTGGGAGGCCATTTCGTCAGAGGCGCTGCTCATAGATTGGGTCGACGAAGAGGCTTGGAGGGCTGTTTGACGTGTGTGCTTGGAGTCGGCTTTGGACCTGGCTGAGGCGCAATTGGTACAGGAGCCGTCTGCGGTTTCGTCGATGAAGTTTGTGCTAGTGTTTGTTGGAGGCTTGGTTGCTGCACTTGGCTGGAGGCTCGTTGGCGCTTGGAGTTGTCAGAAGCTTGGCGCAGCCTTCTTGTAGGAGGCTACAGATGGCTTACGAGGGGCTCGTTGGCACTGCGTTGGAGTCTTTGCGCGCTATTTGCTGGAGTGTTGCATAGGAGCCGCTAGCGGGAGAGCTTTTGTGCTTGCGAGGAGTAGAGTCCGTCGGTGGAGCAACTACGTTACGTTTGTTGTCTCGCTGTGGTCGCCCATCAGTTGTACAGAGAAGCTGTGGAGAAGCGATGCTGACTCTTTGGAGAAGCTAGGCAGAAGGTCTTCGCTGCTTGAAGCCTCAGGTCGTTGGTGGCGGTTAGGAGCTCACGAGAGCTTGCATGCGCTTGGCTTGGCTGAAGCTGGGATCTGAGAGTTGCAAATGGTCGTGGCTATAGTGCTACTTGTGCTACTAAGAGTTGGGTCGTCAAGAGTCGGAATACTAGAGCCAGCTATGAAGCTGTTAAAGGAGCCGGGAGTCGAGAGCCAGGATCCCTTAGAAGAGCTTGATGTAGAAGTCTCCTTGAGAGGCCTTGAAGACCGTATGAAGACGATGTCTGAGTGGAAGGACAAGGCCGAGGAGCCCTCAATCTACCTCCTCTATTTCTCTCAATGGATTATGAAGAACTCTCCCTATCTTTCTCACAAAGGATCTCTCTCCCTCAAGTGAAATCGAAGAACAATACAAGGAATCACTCAATCTCACATAGACGGAAATCTCTCTCATTGAACGGAAAGTTCTATCAAAGAAATGAAAGGTGGTCTCTTACCGGAAGTGGACTCTCACGGAGAACACTCAAGAGAACTCTCGATCTCTCAATCACTCTCACACTCTCAAGGATCACAATGTCTCAACGGAAGACAAGGGAGCTCTGATACCATGACAAAATATGAAGAGGGGAGAGGAGAAGAGTGGAGATGAGGAGAGAGGGCACAGCTAGAGAGCACACCACAAATGACTAACTGTACACTAGAATTAGTTGAACAAATAGGATATATACAAACCCTTTTAGGGTTAGGGTTAGGGGATCTAACCCTTTCCTTTATAGCACTCTATAAGGTTAGTGCTATGCACATATGATCACGTGATGGTGCTATGCACACATGATCACATGATGTTGAGCATGAACTCTAAACAAAGTTACCCCACAGTTCCCAACATAAGAAGTTTTGGAAATATAAGCCACATGTACGGATGAAGCTCGATCAAGAGATTTTAGAAAAAGAAAGTCAAGAAGAGCCTAACAAATTGGTAAATGAAACTATGCCACCCAGTACACATGGCACATGTCAAGCTAGTTCAATGCCATCAGAGGCCGATCTTCAAGAAGTGCCAGAATACTTCAAGAATTACACAAGTGGTAGTGCGCCAATAGCAATGCCAAGACCACTAAGAGAATCTGAAGTCCAAGAAACCGATAGCATTGGAGAAACTCCAATCTATGAGGGACTGGCAAAAACATGCACAATAAACCTCGTCCTTGAAGGGGAGGAAGAAAAACTGGTTTTCATTGGGAAACAGCTTCGACAAGAAGATGAAACCAAACCCAAAGCACTCCTAATGGAATACCATGACTACCTAGCATGGTCATACAAAGAGATGAAAGGAATTTCACCAGAAGTGGCAGTACACATGCTACCTATAAGGGAAGCTGCTCACCCTAAGGTATGTGGACCTTATCGCACAAATCCTAAATATGGCACCATGGTTTATGATGAGCTAGAAAAACTCCTAGATGTCGGATTCATCTACAAGATAGAGCACACTGATTGGGTTTCACCCATTGTCATTGTGCCTAAATGCAACAAGAAGCTCAGAATTTGCATAAACTTAAAAAATGTGAATGCTGCCACAATTAGGGATCACTATCCCCTACCCTTAACAAAAACAGTGTTGGAAAAGGTGGTAGGCTCCGAAATATATAGCTTTTTGGATGGCTTCAGTGACTATAACCAAGTTCAAATTGCTCCTAAAGACCAATCAAGAACAACATTTGCTACATAATGGGGTATTTTTGCATATAGAGTCATGCCATTCGGCCTTTGTAATGCCTCAGCCACATTCCAATGAATGATGTTCACAACTTTCAAGTCATTTCTGAATAAGTTTTTACAGGTGTTCTTGGATGATTTGTGCATCCATTCAAACAAAAAAGACCACTTCAAATGTGTTGAAGTAGTACTAATCAAATGCAGGGAGTATGGCATTTCCCTAAATCGAACAAAATGCCAGTTCATGGTCACCCACAAAGTTGTTTTAGGACACATCGTCTCTCAACATGAGATTGCAACTGACATGGACAAAATCAAAGTCATCATGGAATTGCCTCCACCTACAAATTCCAAAGGTGTACAGGTCTTTATGGGACATACCAGCTATTATAGAAGATTTATATTGCAATATGCCATGATAGCTAGACCACTTTACAAATTATTAGTGGAATTCTTACGGACCGAAGAGTGCGACCAAGCCTTTGAGCTTTTAAAGTGGTGCCTAATCACAGCACCCATCCTTATATCTCCCAATTGGGATATTGATTTTCATGTTCATACTGATGGATCCAAGTATGCAATTGGGAGTGTGCTTTGTCAACCTGGTGAACATAAGAAAGACTACCCATTCTACTTTGCTAGTCGACAACTCAATGACGCAGAGATCAACTATACCACCACAAAAAGAGAAGCCCTAGCAATGGTGTATAGTGTAAAGAAATTTCAGCACTATCTACTGGCAAATGATTTTGTCTTCTACACCAACCATCAAGCATTGCTTTATCTTGTGAACCGTTTGTGTACAATAGGAAGAATCACCAGATGGCTCCTCTTGCTTCAAGAATTCAACTTCAAAATAGTGGTCCGCAAAGGTGCCCAACACTACATTGCCGATCACATGTCTCAAGTCAAGTCGGGAGAAGAAGCCATTGGAGTAAAAGAAGATTTACCAAATGCCACACTATTTCAAATAGATGTTGTTCCAAAGTGGTGTGGAGATATCATTGGGTACTTGATGGCAGGAAGGCCACCCCCTGAAATGAAAGCAGTAGATGCCAGAAAATTGATTCTAAAGGCTGCACCCTATCAGCTCATTGTAGGAAAACTATATAAGATGGGCAAGGACCAAATATTAAGAAGATGTGTAATGCCTCATGAGATCATGCCAATCCTGAGTGAAGTCCATGAAGGCATTGCAAAAGGACACTTCCAACGGGAAGCCACAGCAAGAAAAGTTCTCCTCGTAGGCTATTAGTGGCCAACACTGTGGGCAGATGCCTATGAATATGTAAAAGGCTGTGATGTATGCCAATAAACTACTAAGCCACAACACAAAGACTTCAATCCCACAACACAAAGACTTCAATCCCCTAACAACAGTTGTTGCACAAAAACCATTTAAAAAATGGGGGATTGACTATGTGGGTCCCATACATCCAGCAACAAAAGGAACACAGGCACACTACATCATTGTGGCCACTGATTATTTTACAAAATCGACTGAAGCTAAAGCAGTTAGAAAGGTAGATGCTAGAAACACAGCAAGATTCTTATACAAAAATGTGATCACCCGATTCGGATGCCCCATTGAAATTATGTCAGATAGAGGCACACATTTTGTCAATGAGGTAATCCAAGAACTCTTGTCTAGCTTCATGGTAATCTATAGAAAAAGCACACCCTACTACCCCCAAGGAAATGGATAGGCTGAATCCACCATTAAAATAATATGCATTATCCTCACCAAGGTAGTAGAACCACATTGTTTTGATTGGGCAGAGAAAGTGAATGCTGCCTTATGGGCATACAGAACCATATTCAAGGTCAGAGTACAAGGAACACAACTTTTTAATTGGTATATGGCCTTGAAGCTATGGTCCCACTAGAATTTGTAATACCAAGCCTACGCATAGCAGTATAGGAACACATGGGAGACCATGAATCCTTGAAAGAAAGGCTCTATCAGTTGGAGCAGCATACAGAGACAAGACTAGTCACCTACCATGCCATGACAAAAGAAAAACGTAGAAGAAAGGCATGGTTTGATAGAAATCTAAAAGCTAAAGACATCAAGGAAGGTGAGTTAGTCCTATTATACAATGCCAAAGTACACAAGGGATGGAGTCCAATTCAACACAACAATAAACGGGAGTCGATTGAAGCCCTACTACATCAACACACAAGCCAACCCTGACAAAAATGAAGATTTGGGAAACCAAGTCTTCCTTAGTTAGGATTAGATTGTATCACAAGCACTCACTTACATATGTATGTCTTCGCACATATAGGTAGCATCAATCGATTTGAACCTAGGGCTCAGAAGTGATGACTGAGTTCTAGCTGCCCTATGAAAATCCCAGCAACAAAAATAAGCATATAGTTAGTCCATACCTAGCTACTAGGTCACGTGCACTCACACGCTTTCGCTTAGACACATAGATGATTGCATGAATAATTGTACCACACTTTCATTCCACACTCTCAAAGCATGTATAAAAATAAGATCTCTCACACACACACAGAAAGGTCATACCGGCATGCCAACCAATCTAATGATCAATGGTACACCACATGCACATGGATGCAGGTTTAAAAAAGATGCCACCACTAAAGAGGATGTGCAAAAAAAGCCCACCGCCTCAACCATGAGACCCCCTCTAGAGTTTGCAACCATCTACATCCTCTCAACTACAGCGACCACAACCATTCGTGGTCCAAAGCAATAGCTCCAAAGAGGATTCAGTGCATAACCAAGATGAACAAATGCCACCCCAATCACCATCGGCCTACATAGCCATTGATGGGGCCTAGTCACTAGAACTTGTTTGGCCACCCACATCGACTTATGCTCTTTCCTAGGAAGCAACATCTTACTTAGACAAAGGGGAATAGGTACTTTGCATGAGAGCCTAAAATCATTGGAGGACGGCCTACAATGACCACATACATCAAGGACTTTCTCCATTCTTACCACTCTAGCAATGCAAAGGTTGGCAAGTACGGTACAATCACTGTACATCAGAGATCACTAAACATTATCCTCGACAGTACAGTCATTCAAAGGGCTTTCTCACTACCAACACAAGGTGCCAAATACCCTCAATGGCCTACCGATGCAAAGTTTCTCGAAGTATAGTCTCTCCTCACCAAGGGCACACTGATCCATAGAGACGGCATATTGCTTTGCACAATCCTTGACCATCGCCTCAAGGAAGCAGCACAATTCCTATCCACAATCCTGGGGGTTAAGTGTGGCAAGAATTGATCCCTCCCACTCCACACATTTGTCTTGTTGAGTAGGAAGCTCAAACAAGACTGGGTCCAACACTTCGTCATCTTCTTTATAAAGAAACTAGATGGTTCTTCAGGCCAAAAATGTAAAATTCAACACTTATTGGCTATAATCATCAAAAAGGAACTACAAGAAAGAGAAATGACTTTGCCCCAGTCACCAAAACCAATTGAGGAGTTGGACATACCCTTCTCACCAGTATGGGAGCCGTCACCAACATCTCCTACTATCACATTGATAAGTGCAGATGCCTTAGAAGAATTACCTATTCTAGAGGTCGGGATTGAGGAATTGCCCCATGAGATGCTACAGCTCGATGCACAACTGTAACCAATATATCCCCAACAATAGCAATAACTAGAGCGCAAGGCAAGCACCAGAACTTGAGGAAAGAGATCGGCACCAGAGCCTAAGGCTACATCATCACTTGACCCACCCATCGACACCATGCCAATCGATAAGCCACAAGGGGAGCTAGTGCCAAATCAATAGTATGACTATTGTACACAAGGGATTGAAATACCATTGGAACAACCTCCCCCAAGTACTACAACATCATCAAGCTGGCTACATGGGCACCACTTGTATCAGTAGTATCACTAGACCTCATCACCGTCTGTCATTCTCCAATATCAAGCTAGCCAAATGATCCAAATTTTAGAACTATTCACTAGCTTGGCCAAGGAAGAATATGCAAGAGAATTGGAAAGACAAACTGCAACACAAATCAAAGACCAATTCTAAGCAATCGCCATAGAGGTCAAGGCACTTTGGGCATAGATAGATGAAAAGGAGGTAGAAGAAGTGCCCATGAACCAAGCTCTCCAAGCTCAAGAGAAGGCAGTGAGGGATGTGACCTCCAACCTCCACCAACGTCAAACACAGCTGACAATAGTAGTACAAGCAATGGCAATACTACAGACCTACTATAACTCCCTGACATCTGCACATGCTCAACAGACGGAGGTAGTGGCACAAGCTCGACTCACTCTAATTCACAAAGAAGAAGAGCTCCAGGATTGCAAAGACAAGCTTGAAGAAATGAAACAATCTTTGGTAGTGTGTGCCTTTGGCATTGACGAGCTTACAAGGGAATGCAGAATCTTAAAAGACCATTGCTCAAGAGGCTAGTCCTTCACAAGCACAAGTCTTGGACCAATGGTCCAATACCACTGAAGACATTCCTCAATAGGCAAAGGTCACCTTGCAAATGAGAAAGCTTAAGAAGGCATATACAACCATCTACCATCAATACAAAGAAAAAATGAATGAGATGCACTCCCAAAAGATAATCATCTCTAAACTTGAACTCCAATTGCTAGTGCACAACAATGAGGCATTGGAAGACAACACCCATAAAGCCCCACTACAAGGCACAACAGTGGTGTACCAAGAGCTTGTGGTTGCTCTACAAGTGGAAGATCACCTCAATGCACGCGTACTTATCCAATGGAAGCAACTCCAAATCAAAATTATAACTGATCATCCAATAATTAAACGGGAATGTTCCATCGGGACTAAAACCCTGTGCATAATTTGCCAAGACTTGTTCAAAGATGAGAAAAATATCTTCTACTTGTCTACACATGCCTGGTTTATAGCACTCAGGATGGATGCTTTCATTGCATATGTATGCCTCATAGGTAGTCCTCCCCTCAAGGTTATTGCAGGTGTGTTTCCATTGCTACAAAGGCCATCACTATTATTTACAAGGCACGACATAATCGACATCCCACCCATGCAGCTAATGATCCCATCGCACCAGCAAAAAGAAGTGTCGAAAGATGACAGGGCCTATCTCACATCCAACTTCCCATATCTAACCACTCTTTCTACCAACATCATAACCTCACTTACCCTTGCTGCTACCACCCTCTTAACCTTCCTCGAGCTCCATCCTAACATCTATTCCCTCCATCGTCTCTTTGCTCATGCCTCTCACCATTTTCAACTAACCCAACAGTCATAAACTTACGAGCCCCTCACACCTAGCTTCTTCCCCTCCCTTGCTAATCCTACCCTTGAGGATTACCAAGCTGCTCAAACCATTTGTCCAATTCTTACCCCCTCCCCTCTGCTCCCCCTTTCACAACTAACACTCTTCCATATTTCTCCCCTATGTCTCCAGATTCTCTCCCTACCCCATCATCACCTCCGACACTACTTGTGCTTCCACCGGTAGAAAATGATAGTATTTGATTTTGAATATCAAGATCTAGATAATCCAATTCGTACTCCCATGCCAAGTTCCAATGATGGGTATGATTTTGATGACATACCACTTCCCAGTAACCCCATCAAGGAATTTTGGAGCAAATATCTTGATATGAAAACTCGAGGTGGGTGGACCCTAAACAACTTTTCTACCAACCTTTGTCAGCATCAAATCAGTGAAAAATTGGATTAGCAAGTTGGATCCACAACCTGATTGGTGCCGCCCCAAGCTCTTTGATATAATCTTCTTGAAGGAGTACCTGCATGCACCTCCATGTCTTAGAACCCCCATCCCAAGCTCTATGTAGTTCCACGACATAAAAAATGAGAAGCCAACATATACACTTTGGATGAAGATCGAGGATAAAGATCGAACCATTAATTGGCCAATGATCGAACCATACTCTGGTGTAGAATGGAATATCCAAGGCACAATGGTCTAAGCACTTCAGCAGCATGAGCAAATAATGCGCGGCAACATTGATCGCTTCCTTCGCCTAAGTGCTATATTGTATAAAACATTGGAATTCATTCTGGAGGTCCCATGTTACCTTGATTCCCATTTACCTCCACTCAATTTCAATCCCAATGAAAGTGTCAATGCTCAGATTCCAAGCCGACTCTATCAAAGAGTGATCTTTTTAGAAGCACGCCAAATATCTCTGTTCAAGCAAATGGTGGATACATGTGTGGGAGAGGAGAGCACACACAAAGGGATAGGAGACTCCAAAAGTGGTGGAGCAAAAGCTACTCCAGCTTATTCCTCTTTCATATATATATGAGGATACATGGGCACTGTACAAGTGGGTGGGCACACTGCCCTTTATCCCAACAACCTCCCACTTAAAGGCAGTGTGCCTTTAAGGGAGTATAGTACACATAATACGATCAGCCATAGGCTGAAAAACAAGATGACCAGACCATCATCCTATGCCCATCGGCACTTTACAATGTGCAAAGTGCATAGAGGATAAGCTGCTAGCAGACAAGATGCCTATCAACCAAGATCTCATGCCAGAGATCACTGGGAGAATGAACTCTCACCACCACGTGCTCCTGTGCTAAGTCCATAACACCCGAATTGTCACTGTGTAGAGAAAATGTCTCTGTACCACCTATGACCATAAGCACATGACCTACAATAGACCTCTGTTGGTCTACCCAACCTGCATCACCTACATGCTACTCCTGGAAGCATAAGAACCTGATGTCCACAATTGCTTCCCTACTGCCAAAATCTGCCATAATCATGCTACCAACTCCCACTGCAACGGAAGCAAGAACCGGAAGTGTAGCCCCAATGGCAAACATGTGAGAACCAAGTCTCAACACAGTCATGGATGCATGAAGTAATATGGCTACCATATCAACCATAACTTGCTGCTCAACTGATCTGTGATCGTCAAACCTGCTTTGTTTCAAGTATGGAGCCAATACAGGCAATGGAGTACTCAGTAACTTCCCCCTCTCCGTACTGAAACAACCAAGTATCTGACAAACATCATCAAGACCATGCAGCTCCCACTGGAAAGCATCCCTGTCCATAAGGAACCATATGGCAAGTAACCTCAAAAGGATAGCAACCTCCTGAATACTGAGACCATAACTTGTCTCACTACGCATCACATCCTGAGCTCTCATAATGGTATCAAACCTATGAAGCCAAGCTCAAGGGGATTGCTTCTGGCCATGGAGGCACTTACGAAGCAAACATATCAATGATTCCTGCCCATGCGCAATATGAGCCGAGTCAATAACTGCAAAAATTACATCTGTCCTGGCATAACTAGCCAATGGATCATACCAAGCATCATGAGCCAAGGTATCCTCCTCACCATGCATAGCCTCATCCTCATCTGCAAGAGGCACTCTGCATCCTGGGAGCAAACTGTAACTGTCCATAGAAGATGCATCAACAATCTCCATAGGAGTATAAACCTGTGGAATACTCAAGACATCTGACCGTCTCTGACCAAAATCAGGAAGTAATCGTGGCTGTCCCAACTTTATAACCTGCTCAACATGGGAAAAACCTCCCACTCCAAGGGATATGGGCTGCCCCTGCAAAGAATTTGGAGGTATCAGTGCACTTACACCCTCCTGGAATACCACTCTCCTGCTATCCATAGTCCTGGCTGTCTAAACATAGCATCCTCTCTGAAATAGACATTATGGCTGCCTATCAACTCTCTAGTTGAAGAATCCCATAACCTGTAGTCCCTACTGGGCTCACTGTATCCAAGGAAGATACACCTCCTCGATCGGGAACCATGAGCATAAGCCTCGTAGCCAAATACACGTAAATGCTCATAACATGGTGCCCTACCTGTCAAGAAGTCAAATGGCACTCTACCATTCAGAGATATCCTGGGTGACGTGTTAAGCAAGTATGCAGCTGTCTTACATGCCTCAGCCCAATAGCATTCGGTAAGACCTACATATCGTAGCATGCTACCAATCCTGTCCAATAGAATTCAATTTATGCCTTCTGCCAAGGCATCGTGAGCAGAAAGATGAGGAGTGGTCAACACCCTCCTGATACCAAGTGTATCACATAGATGCTGAAATCTAGAAGAGGTAAACTCTGCATCACCATCAGTCATCAAGCTCAATAGCTTCTTTCCTGACTGATTTTTAGCATTACCCAAGAAGCGTTGAAATGTATCATATGCATCATGCTTCTGCCGAATCGGATCTACCCATATGTACTTTGTAGTAGCATCAATAAATGTCACAAAGTAAGAGGCGCCACCCAGTGAAACGGTAGGCATAGGCCCACAAACTGCACTATGAACCAACTACAATGGCTCAACATACCTCTCACTGACTGTCTTCCTCACAAAAGAGGATCCTAACTGCTGATCATCATCACAGTCATGACATAAAATTTGAGAGACATCCATAACAGGAATGTATCTCAATGTTGTAAGGGCTTCCATACCTGCAGTAGACATATGTCCAAGTCTGGCATACCATAAACTAACCGATGGCTGCTTACTAATCATAAGCATCTTATCCTGGACACGTGATACATGCAATGCATAAGAGAATCCAACCCGTGATCCCCTAGCCATAACCAGATTGCCTCTAGCAATCTTCCATGCATGATCACCCAAAGAGACATGATAACCTACCTCAACCAACTGTCCAGTACTGATCTTGCTTGTAGCAAGTCCTGGTATATGTCTAACCCTCTGTAGAACAAGAATAGAGCCACTAGGCATAACAAGGTGGACATCCCCATAACCATAGACATCCATAGAATGATCAATGCCCATCAAACCACTCCCCCACAATGCATTCCTGATATGCACTGAACCATGACCTATGAGGGGTCATATGACATGAAGCACATGGATCTAACATCTAATCACCAAGAATGGGTACATCAGTGGCCAAGAAGGAGGTGTCAGACATAGACAAAAGAATGCCTTCATCACTGCTACTGTCAGTGGAAACCCTGGCATCCACGCCTTGAAGCTCAACATGCTTCTTCTCCTTCCTATCATTCTTAACCTTGCTCTCTTCTTGCATTTTCTTAGCCATTTCTAGCAGTATTTTTTCATGTGGCCATACTTTCCACAATAGAAACATCTAACACAAGTCCGAGAGCTAGCCTTGCTCTTGGAATTCCCCCTTGAACATGACCTGTTTCTACCAATAGATCTACCTCTGGAGTGCATACCAAGGCTGTATTTCAGCCCATCATGTTGTAACATAACACTATCATGGTCATACATCCGGCATATACGAGTATAGAACTCATATGCATGGTAGTCTACACCCTGTACACCATCCTGTACCTACAAGTAGACTGACTTCGAGAGTGATGACTGAATGATAGAGCATGTTTGCTCATCCATGTCATCCCAATCACTCTATTTAATGCTATTAGGCTTGATACCTTTGCATTGAATGGGCTTATGCTGCCTCTTCTGCACTAACACATCATAAACCTGCTCTTTCCAATACTGAAAGTTTGAACCGTCCAACCTCTCAATATCAAAGAGGGCACTACCAGCTATAGATGCCATATCTGTGGCACAATAGCTCACAACCAAAGAGCAGTATAGTGCAATAGGCAACCCAAATGACCAAATATATAGTGTTGTTCAGACCAATCAGGTCTCCAAATAAACTGGCTGATCCAATGCTCAAAAGCACTCAGCCATAAAGAGGCATAAACAAGAATATATGCAGCCCAATAACCTTGGCAATCCAACTAAGAAATGCACTGAACCAAATAAGCAATGCCTGCTCAACCAATGGCAATAGGAGCCCAGCTCAACTATCCATAAACATTAGTGCGGCATCCACCAATGCAAATCCATAATGCATCGAAATGGCATTTACTGCATCACAAATGCATCATCTCAAGTGTGCAATCCTTTGGCAACAAAATCAAGCATTCACCACTTGCCAAATGTGCCAAAGTGACTTGCCAAAATGCCAATAATGCCCTTGGACTGAAGTGAGATCCCAATCACTTTCTGTAATTTACTGTGAGTTCCCAATTCACTGTTGTGCCAGAGAAATTCCTACAACAATACCTCACAGCCACTTTGGGCAAAATAACACGCTATCCCTGTATTTGAACAGCGATATCTTTTCACTGAAAGACTGGATGCCAAAGTTGTAAACAGCAAAGTTGTAGCTGGTAGAAAGATCTACAACTTATTAGTTGACCTTAAGAGCCAAATCCTTGTGGATTCTCAGATATTCTCACCTGAAAAATAGCTTCCTGCACATTGGTCACAAATTGACAGTAGACTGCAACTTTTTGTGGTCTTGCAGAGGCTGTAACTCCTGCAGCTTATACCGGATCAACTTGCTTTCAAAAGAAAAGTTGTAGTATGTTCAGTGAACTACAACTTCCTAGTTTGGCAGAAAGTGCAATTCTGCACCAGGAAAGAGATATTCAGTCCTGAAAATGACTGTTTTGTCATAAAAACAGCAACAGCAGCTTCCTTGTATGTTTGCTGCCCTTTATAGCACTCATCTGCTCCGGCAAAAAACAGCCCCAAAAATGGTCAAAATACATCCAGCAGATCACCCCGTATGTCAACTGCAACACCAGCAAAATGGCAAGTACAATGCCCAACCAAATCAGCCCCGAGAATGCTCACAGATCAGCAATAAAATAGCCCAAAGGCACTGGACTAATGAGTGCACACAGCTCAGCAGTAGGCTGCAACCAATTGCTCAGTGCACAAGCACAAAAATGCCAAAACTCCACTGTGCAAATCCTGTAAAAAACACGTAAAATGTCTTGCAAATGCCTCAAGATCAGTGTGTCAGCTCCAAGAGCACAAATGCAATCACTGGCAATCCCCAAGGCATCCAACTGCATCAAACATGCAATCCAGAGGCTCCCCAACAGCTCCCAAATGAACTAGAGACAATGGCAAAGAACTATGCCAAGACTGGAACCTGCAAGTGCCAAGAATGGCTATGGCGCCAAAATAAGACCCAAATCTGCCGGGAGGAAACCTCGATCTTCTCTATAGTAGCCCACGCTCTGTCAACCTACAATGACCAACAAGCAACCATATGTGAAGTTCTCACCATAGCAGCTTTGCAGGTCCTCCATAAGCCCCCTCTACAAGCTGCTAAAGTATTGATTTTGATGACCAGCGTATCTACATGACCAACCTATCTACTAGAGTTGATCATCATAGCTCCAACGATGCTTCTCCAAGGCCCAAGGCCTTCCAAACTCTCAATAGCTACTACAATTTGCTGCATCGGCCAACTGGACGTGCCGCTCCTACGACAGCAGCTCCTCCCTGCATAGCCAAGACTTCATCTGCAATGCTCAAACGAGCAAGTCCACAAAGCTTAGCCTCAGTAGTGCCTCGACAAGCTCCTTCAATGACTGCTAGGCCTCAAATAATGATGAGCAATGCCTAGGCTCCTCCAACTGAGCGTCAACTCTTACAATGGCCTCAGATGCCATAGCTCGACTCTCCAACTCCAACGGATTCAACTGGCTACAAGTTGGTCAGGCCACTCCAACTGCTCTACGACTCTAGAAGCCTTCCACGACTATGCCCAAAGCTCCAAGCACATACGCTTCAACCGTAGCTCCTCCGCCATACGGGCAGCTCCAACAATATCCACTCGTCAATGATCTCCAAAAAGTATCTATGAAGCAATGCCTCCATCAACGAGGCAATGAAGCTCCCAAATGCTGTCTTCTCCAACCACTCCTACTCACGGCTCTACAACAGTGTCCTACAACACACGCTCATGGGTGCCTCAACAGCCTGGGCTCCCTCGATGGCTCCATTGAACTCTCTCCTCAGGCTCTTCTCCTCGAGCTCCCGGAGCTCAGATCAGCAGATAAGCATAGCTATGGCTGCCCCGTCTTCTCCATGAGAGACATCGATCCAAAGCTCCTTCAATGCTCAATTCGCACACACCACAAGCCCTCGCGAAGATCCCTGCAGATCAAACACCACGAGCTGCTCTGATACCAGTTGTGGGAGAGGAGAGCACACATAAAGGGATAGGAGACACCAAAAGTGGTGGAGCAAAAGCTACTCCAGCTTATTCCTCTTTCATATATATATGAGTATACATGGGCACTGTACAAGTGGGTGGGCACACTGCACTTTATCCCAACAACATGCTACCTGGAAACTAAGCAAAAATTGTATGGTGCCAAGGCTTTATAGCACGATCGATTGGCACGCCACAAGCTCCACAACCCCTGGACTAAAAGCATGGCAACCTAGGTACGTGCTCGCAATCAGCCATAACCCGAGGACGGGTAATAAAATGGATCTGGGAGTATGTTGTCTCTGTGCCAACATGGACTTAGGTAGAACAGAATGTGTGTGTAGAGTAGCGGCAAAGCTCCGCTTGTACTTACATGAAACTAGAAATCATCCCTCTTAGAAATCCAACTTGCAAGTTCTACATATGATTTCTACATGCAACTCCTACATGCGAGTTCTACATGCGAGTTCTATATGCAACTTCTACATGTGAGTTCTACATGCAACTCCTACATGCAACTCCTACATGCGAGTTCTACATGCAATTCCTACATGCGAGTTCTACATGCAACTCCTACATGCAACTTCTATATGCAAGTTATACATATAGAGAGAGAATGTGTTACAATTCCTACATGTAGAGAGAGAAGCTCTCCAACTTGTATAAACACCCTATAATGGAATGAAGCCCACACTCTTTGGGACATTGTGTTGAGTTCTACTTTGGTATTCCAAGCAATTGTCTCAAATATCCATGCTTCCTTGCACTCCATGTCCAAAAGCATGTCCTAACCTTGCAACTCCTCCTCCCCTCTCCTCCAACCTTGCAACCCATCCTCTCCCTCTCCTCCTCCCTCCTCCTCCTCCCTTCTCCTCCTCCCTCTTCCTCCTCCTCTCCCTCCTCCTCCTCCTCCTCCCTCTTCCTCCTCTCCTCCCTCCTCCTCCTCCTCCTCTCTCCTCCTCCCTTCTCCTCCAACCTTACAACCCATCCTCTCCCTCTTCTCCTCCCTCCTCCTCCTCCCTCCTCCTCCTCCTCTCTCCTCCTCCCTTCTCCTCCTCCCTCCTCCTCCTCCTCCTCCTCCCTCCTCTCTCTTCTTTCCCCCATGCTCTTACACCTTCTTCTTCTCCCACTCCTATGCTCCCCCTAAACCCTTAGCTCCTCAACCCTTAATCTCCATGATCTACAAGGGAGACGAGTTCTCCACTAAACCTTGGAACCTATTCTAAACTCTGGAACCTCTCTCTAAACCTTGGAACCTCCTTTTAAACCTTGGAACTCCTTCTAACCCTAGAACTCCTTCTAACCCTGGAACTCCTTCTAGACCTCGGAACCTCCTTCTAATAACCCTGGAACCTCCTTCTAGCCCTTAAATTCCTCCTAAACCCTGCAACCCCCAATGAAGGCGAAAGCCTTCATTACCTCAACCATGATGATACACGTTCCTTTTACACATGCATGCACTATGTTTGCTTACCACACTTAAGCCTACGTCTCTCACTGGAACATGACTGGAGGTCCTAAGCTGCACGTATACTACAAACGACAACCCCAATATATCTATAGGTAACAAAAAGCCTCAGAACCCTGCATACTGAGAATACCCTACTCTTCCTACAATAGCCGTGAGAAAGAGCCAACAATATTTCTCAATGTAAATGCATTCTTTACACTTCATATTTTAGTAGGTAACCTTTTTGAGCTCCCTGATTACAAGCTCAGTCCTTCTTGCCCTTTCTTAAAGGGAGATGGTTCCTCCCTCCAGGGGTTGGCTCCTCATTCCTTTGAGCAAGTTTCATTTTTTGAGCTACTTGATTGTATACAGCCTAGGCCCTTTTTACTCCTTTCGTGAAGGAGAGTAGTTCTTCCCTTCAGCCCGCCCCTCCTATCATGTCGCCTCCTCTTTCCTGCTTTGAGCTCCCTGGTTGTAGGATCATCCCTTCTTGCTCCTTTCTTGAAGGGGGCTGGATCCTCCCTTCAGGATTCTTTTCTTTGTAGTCATGCTTGGGCTTGGGATTCTTCAATTCAAGCTCCTTTTGCAAATTTTTTCCAAATGGCAAATTGAGCTATAGCATCTACTTTCTTGCTTCTGATAGTTATAACAGGTAGGCACATTTGATCTCTCAATGAATCAGGTAGTGTCACCTTACATACTCTACATGCCAAGCCTACCTCCACAAACAACCCAAAGAAAAACACATGCATAGGGTGGTAGCATGAAGGCCATTGGATCATGCAGTCACATATGATGTGGGTCTTGCAGATAGAGCATTTTAAACCCTACTATATAACATGATAGGCATCTGATTTAAATATCACGACTGTCAATACCACAGTTTAATTCTATACATGAAGAAGTTTCTTCTTGATTCCTTCCTCCCTCATCCTAAGACTACAGATGTTCTCCTGTAGCTCTCCACTATTTGCTCACTCCATGCAACAACATCACCTAATTTCCTCAGCATCTTTTAAAGCTGCTTAAATTGACCAATAGTGCTAAGATGGGCTGTTTCTAAGACCATGCATAGGGTGGTAGCACGAAGGCCATTGGATCATGCAGTCACATATAATGTGGGTCTTGTAGATAGAGCATTTTGAACCCTACTGTATAACACGATAGGCATCTGATTTACATATCACGACTGTCAATACGACAGTTTAATTCTGTACATGAAGAAGTTTCTTCTTGATTCCTTCCTCCCTCATCCTAAGACTGCAGATGTTCTCCTGTAGCTCCTCCACTATTTGCTCACTCCATGCAACAACATCACCTAATTTCCTCAGCATCTCTCGAAGCTGCTTAAATTGACCAATAGTGCTAAGATGGGCCGTTTCTAAGACTTCCACTCTAGTTTGGAAATCTCTCATGATGCCAGACAGCTTTTTAAAACTTTCAAAAGACACTGCGATCTCGTGCACAACCTTATCAGTAGGTTCTTGTGCTCAACTTTCCAAAATTGCAAAAGTGGTTCTACATCTGTCATCATAGTGACATATCTTCCTCTCTCATTAGCATTATATAACCACTTTATTTCAAATCTTCAACTCAGTTTAATCGAAATCATAGTGACATCTCTTCCTACCGTATTAAGTGCTACTGTCATCATAGTGACATCTCTTCCTCTCTCATCACCATTATCCAACCACTTTATTTCAAATCTTTAACTCAGTTTAATCAAAATATTTTGTCTCACATTATGGTCCTTGGCTTGTTAAAGGACATATCTAGTCACATAGCTGAGAAAACATCACTTCAATTACTTTGGAAATATTTTAATGTTGAATATATATATATATATATATATATATATGTATGTATGTATGTATGTATGTATGTATGTATGTATGTATGTATGTATGTGTGTATGTGTGTGTGTATGTATGTATGTATGTATTTTAATGTTGGATAAATGTGGAACCTACCCCCTAAAGGAAAGAATTCTTTGAGATGTAATCTATGTAATCTTTGAGATGTAATCCATGCAGTCTTTGAGATGTAATCTATTGAATTATTAATGTTCTCCAATGTTTACTTGGGCAATGTATCTATTTTAGGATAGCACTTTGCAGCAATGCAATTTGTTTTAGTATGGCACTCGTTGGTTGCATCTCGGAGGTTGATTGCACACTAGGATTACAAGATGAATGGCATACAATTCATTCGTTTATGATTTGTGGTCACCAGCCCGATGGTTGAAATCTAACAATAGATAAAGAGAGCCAGCCTAAAGGGGATTGTTTTAGTATACCACTTTACAATAATACGATCCCCAAGATGTGCTCATGCATGTCTAAATCCAATTTGAAGACACTCTTTCCCTTCTTTTCTTGTGGCACAGGTGTGGGGATTAAAGGTCACTGTGCCTTTACCCCGGTTATGTACAATACTCAAACACATATATAAATGAATGAAAAAGAAGATTAGGGTGGTTCTGCACCCACCAAAACTTGTGTGGCTCTCTGTTTCTCTCTCTCCCTCTTTTGTTCTTGCTTCCGTTGAGAGCATTCTCAACTGGTATTAGAGCCCGGGTGATCTAGCTGAGTGTGCATGAATGCCTAGAAGCTCAGTAGCTCTGTGGGAGGAAGGAGAAGCTCTGTGGGAAGCTTTATGGTGATTTTACTTGCATCCGAGTGTGTAGAAATCTTAGAGGAACCTTTGGAAAAGTCACTTTGGTTTTGCGAAGTGGTTTTGAGAGCGTGTTAAGTGTTTTCAAAGAAAAAATCGTTTTTTGAGCTTTTCCCTATTCTGTTCGATGATAGAGACTCCATATTGACTTGTACAGGCAACTATTGCTTGCTTTTGGTGTCCACTTCACTTCAGGAGCTTAGAAACACCTTTATTCTTGAATCTAAGATCATTTCATTGGATTTCTGACTCACTGTGTCAGTTTCTGCGTTTTTTTGCCTGGGTGTTGGAACTCAAGTTTGGAGCAACCATTTGCAGATCTGTCAGCTCCGATGGACTCTAAAACTTCTATGTTGCTCATCATTCGCACTCTGGTGGAGTTTACAAACAGCTCTGTTTCCAAAAACGTTTTTTCAGTCCGTGTGTTGGACCCAGTGATTGAGACCAAGGTTTCCAAAACCATCTATCCCATTGCGTTCGGGACGCCCAAAAACCCCTACCTATCAGTTCTTGTGCGATTCGGTGGAGGATTTTCAGAGTTAATCTCTGTGTATTCGATTTTGTCTCTCTGTTATGCATTTTTTTAGTCTAAGGTTTTGAAACCTTAGATTTATGCCACATGGTAGTGGATAAGTGTTGACTCCCATTTCTCACTCATCGGTTGGGATTTTGGAGTTCCAGCAGAAGAGAGATATTTGCAGATTTTCTTCTTGAGTCCGATTATGCAATGGTACCCATGTTTTGAGGCATCTCAAGTTATATTTTCAGTAGCGTCATTACCGTGGGACTATGATTTCTTGAGCATACCTTATGTAGATCACTCTAGTTGCAGTTTGAGCAGTGTGCACTCATTCGTGTTGTGCATTGGGTTGTAGTGGATGATTTATAGGCCATTTGGATGCATTGCAGTCCTTATTAGATGCACTGATAGGCCCAAATTGCCTTTTGGGATGCTATTTTTATGGACACTGATAGTGCTATGCTCTCTTGGATGAGATATTATTAATGCATATGCCAGTGGACGGTGTTTATGCTTGAGTCATTTGGCACTTATTGGCATTTTGGATTGCCATTGCAGTTGGCATTTTCTTTTGGGCCAGATTTTCTCATATGAATGCATAGTATATGCACATGAGTCAGATGCTTTCAGACATGAGTTTTGGTGATGTTTCACTCTATTGTGGCATACACATTTGGGTGCACCTGGTATTTGGTGTGATTCTCTCCTGTAGGCACTAGCATTTGGGGTTTTTTCTTCATTTGCATCATGGCATCCTCTTCCATGTCAAAAAAGGATTTTTTTAGCATTAAAAAGTTTGATGGGACAAACTTTTCTTTGTGTAAAGAACAAATAAGGGGTGTGCTTATTCAAAAGAAGTAGATTAAACCCTTGGCAGGGATTGAAGCTAAGCCTGCAAATATTTCTCAGGATGATTGGAATGAGTTGGATGCATTAGTAGAATCTACTATTAGAATTCATCTTACAAAGTTAGTTTATTTCACAGTAGTAAATAAGCAAACTACGGAAGATTTGTGGAAGAAACTGTGTGCCACTTATGAAAAGGAAACTGCCTCTAATAAAGTTTACCTCATGAAGAGGTTGTTTGAGCTACAGATGAAGGAAGGGGTCTCCATTGCTTGTCACTTGAATGAATTCAATATTATTTTCAGCCAGCTTCGGGCTTAGAAGATGAATTTTGATGTGGAGACTAAGGCAATATTTCTCTTATGTTCATTGCCATCCTCATGGGATACCTTCTGTACAGCTGTCAGTAACTCTGCACCTGGTGGAGTACTGAAATTTGATGATGTTGTGGGTAGCTTGTTGGGTGACATAAATTTTTCTTTTGCAAATGGGTCTACATTTGTTTTGAAACCTGTGAGACATGTGCCTAAGTTGACCAAGAGTCTTATTTCAGTGGGTCAGCTAGATGATGCTGGTTTTTACACCACTTTTGGCTTTGAGAGTTGGAAAATTTAGAAGGGCTCTATGCTTTTGGCCAGGGGTGCCAAGTGTGGGACTTTGTATCCCTTACATGTATCAAGGGTATTTGATCATGTTGTTGCAATAACTGAGCAGCCAAGCACTTCTTTGTGGCATTACAGGTTGGGGCACATGAGCGAGAATGGAATGAAACTCTTATGCCATTTGGGTTATGTACCGCATTTGAGTTTCTCTGATTTTGAATTTTGTGAGCACTGTCTCTATGGGAAGCAGACTAAATCAGCCCATAAAAGAAGGGGAAAGAAAGAGTTTGAAAAGCTTGATTTGGTGCATTCAGACGTATGTGGTCCCATGCCTACACGGTCATTAGGCGGGGCTGAATACTATGTGACATTCATTGATGATGCAACTAGGAAAGTGTGGGCTTATGCTATATCTCAAAAGAGTGATGTGTTCTAGGTATTTCAGAAATGGCTGGCCTTGGTTGATAATCAGTCAGGTAGAATGCCTAAATGCCTACGAACTGACAATGGTGGAGAGTATCTCTCTCATGACTTTCAGCATTTCTGTGATACACGTGGGATTAAGAGGGAGCTCACATCCGCTCGTACTCCATAGCAAAATCCAATTGCAAAAAAGATGAACCATACCATTCAAGAAAGGTTGCAATGCATGCTTTCCAATGCAAGTCTTTCTAATGGTTTTTGGGCTGAGGCAATGAAGACTGCAGTGCATGTGATCAATAGATCATCTAGTAAGAGTTTGGATGGTGGTATTCCTAAAGAGGCATGGAGTGGCAAGAAGCCCTCTTACTCTCATTTGCATATGTTTGGGTGTGAGGCATATGCACATGTGCCAAAAGAGCTTCGAAAGAAGCTAGATCCTAAGTCTAGGAAATGCATCTTTCTGGGTTATGGTGAAAGTGGAGAGATGGGCTATCATCTCTGGGATCCAGAAGCAAAGAATATCATACGCAGCCATGATGTAATCTTCAATGAGAAGAAGATGCATAAGGCACCCATGAGGATGTGGAAATGAGGAGAATCACTTTCCAGGATGTGAATCCACCTGCATATGTTGATAGATAGCAAGCTGTCCATGCACCAAATGTGCAAGAAATGGTACCACCAAGTACTCCCACAGGTATACAATCTAGGGTAGATGATGGATCATCTATTGGTGGAAATGATGAGCCAAATGTGGCTGATATGCAGGTGGGACAGCAAGCTAAAATGCCCTTGAGAAGATCATCTAGAGTGTCTAGACTGCCTGATAGGTTTGTTCCAAGGGTAGACTATGTGATGCTTACTGATTGCAGGGAGCCTTCTTACTACAGAGAGGCTATGATGCGCAAGGATCAACGCAAGTGGGAGTATGCTATGCAATCAGAGATGAGTTCACTTATGAAGAATAAGACTTGGAACTTGGTTTCTTTGCCACATGGAAAGAAAGCATTGCCATGTAAATGGGTCTACAAAATGAAGGTCACAAGTGATGATGTGCCTAGGTACAAGGCCCATTTGGTCACTAAAGGATTCAAGCAAGAGAAGGGTGTGGACTTTGATGAGATATTCTCTCCGATTGTGAAGATGACCACACTTAGATGCATGCTTGGACTAGTGGCATCAGAGGATATGGAGCTTATGCAGATGGATGTCAAGACAACTTTCTTGCATGGGGATTTTCATGAGAAAATTTACATGGTGCAGCCGGAAGGCTTTGAAGAAAAGGGCAAAGAGCATTTAGTTTACAAGCTGAAGAAGAGTCTCTATGGTCTTAAGCAAGCGCCTAGAGAATGGTATCAGAAGTTTGATGCTGTCATTCGATCCCAGGGTTCTAGAAGGAGTGAAATCGATCACTGCCTCTACACTAAAAGGGCTAATGATAATAGCCTCATAATCTTGGCACTCTATGTGGATGATATGCTATTGGCTAGCAAGAATACTTATGAGCTAGATGCATTAAAGGCCAAGTGGCATGAGGCCTTTGATATGAAGGATTTGGGACTTGCAGGTCATATTCTTGGTATGCACATCACGCGTGATTGGAGTAGGAAACTCCTTTGGCTTTCACAAAAAGAGTATGTTACAAAAGTATTGCAGCATTTCAATATGGAGGGGGGGAAGGCAGTGAGTACTCCATTGCCTCCATGTGTGAAGCTGAGTCATACAGATAGTCCCAAATCAGATGAGGAAAGGGCCATGATGGCCAAGGTTCCTTATGCATCAACAATTGGGAGTCTTATGTATGCTATGATAGCTACTAGACCAGACATTGCATTTGCAATGGGAGTTGTTAGCCGATATATGGCTAATCCAAGAAAGAGGCATTGGGAGGCAGTTAAGTGCATCATGAGGTACATGAAGGGTACCAAGGAGATGTGCATCTGCTTTGGTAGAGAGACATGCGTGTACTTGGGTACACAGATTCAGATTATGCAAGGCATGTGGATAGTAGGAGATCTACTTCTAGTTATGTGTTCACCTTTGCAGGTGGTGCAGTGTCATGGATGTCTCGCACACAGAAGTGCGTTGCTTTGTCTACCACAGAGGCTGAGTATGTTGCAACCACAGAGGGTTGCAAGGAGGCTATATGGCTTGATCGGCTAGTGGGAGATTTGGGGATTCATACAGGTGTACCGACATTGCATATAGTAATTCCATGAGTGCTATTCAACTAGCACAGAATCTGGTCTTTCATGCAAAAACCAAACACATTGAGGTCAGGTACCATTTCATCAGGGAGGTACTTGAGGACAAGTGCATAGAGCTTGTCAAGGTTCATACAGATGATAACCCTACAGATATGCTGATGAAGAGTCTACCTAGTCAGCGGTTTAAATATTGTCGTGTATTGATGGGCATTGGATAGTATGCTCACTGATTGTTCTTCCTTAAAGGCACATTGTTCTTTAAGTGGGAGGTTGTGGGGGTTAAAGTTCACTGTGCCTTTACCCTGGTTATGTACAATACTCAAACACATATATAAATGAATGAAAAAGAAGATTAGGGTGGTTCTGCACCCACCAAAACTTGTGTGGCTCTCTGTTTCTCTCTCTCCCTCTTCCGTTCTTGCTTCCGTTGAGAGCACTCTCAACAGGTTGCATCTAGAACTTAATAGCTCTTACTAGAAGAGAGTACACAAAATTTTGAGGACTCTTACGTAACAAAACATAATTGTGGCCTCTATTGGATGTTTTTTTGTACAAAAAGCTTCAACTACTACATCCCACTTCTCATAGGTTGTTCCCCAATGATCCTTATATGCTCCCTCAATCTTGTGCTTAGGTTTTATGCATTGTAACACAAAGTATGGGTCATCTTCCTCATTCTCCCCAGAGGCAGTGACAATGGCAAAGTTATCCCCCTCTTCTAGATAGTCAGTGAGGTCATTGAAACTCTCCCCAAACTATGGTGAGTCATTGTTCTTCTCTCCATTGTTTGTCACTCCATCTAAATGTAGAGTGAAAAATTAAACTCGCTTCTATGTCTTCACAGTTGCAATGTTCTCACAATTGTCATGATCCTCTATGATGCACAACTGTAGAAATAAGAAAGTTCTCTTGTTTTGATCAGGTGGTTGTTTGAAAATCCCCATATGCTCTACAAACCATGAGCTTTGATGGAAATCTAGCTAGCTTTTCATTGAAATAGAAGACAAGACGACTGCATAAAATGATGAAAAATACTAGAGAAGACAACAGAGAACTCTACTCAATGATCGACCCATGAACTCTTCATTGCAAGAAACTAATGCACAATCTGAGAAAAAATAATCTCAGTGAATAATCACTTGGTGTTGGGATATCTCAAGGTGTATGCCTCAGGCACACCTTATGTTTCTATGTGTGAGTGCTAGAGGCACAGTTAGGTGCCCACAAGCACAGTTAGGTGGTGGAAAAGCCACATAGGATGATTGAGAGAATCTAGGAGCAGATTGAGGAGATGATTGTGGAGCTCTGAAGTCATCAGTGATGTCAGTGAGCATGTATGAGGTGCCTACTTAAGGACCTCACTCTTCTTCATTCTACAAGCAAGTAATGCAAGTATTCTGAGTTTGTGTCCACTCTTTGCTTTCCTTTTAGTTATCCAACATGGTATCAGAGCCCTTTGATCCCCCTTGAGCCCATTTTTGCCACATCATCTTCTTCTTCTTCATCTTCTTCTTCTCCATTTTCCTCTTTCTTCCCAAAATCTTTGAGAGCTTCGTTCTCCACCTACAATTGACCATTGCCCAAACCCTCTAAGCTGGAAACTCCTCTAGTATGGGCGAACTTCCACCTGCAAGCAATTGAAGAAAAAACGTCTGTGGTGGCTGCCATTCTCCAAACAGTGAATTTCTTTTGTTGCTCAATACTCCCTGCCTGCTCTGCCATTGCCTGAGCCCTCTTAGGAGTAGATGGGCGACCTCAAGACGAAGATTTTGAGCCATTTTTCAGGTCATTTGGTTTAGTAACGAGGGAGAAATCGTCAAAACTCAGTTTCAGACTGTAGCAACTCTCCCGGGCAAAAGTGCGCACCATTTCGTCCAACCTCTGTGCTGGACCCTCTCTGGTATATGAGCTTTCTTTTGCTTCAGAAAGCCCTCTTTTCCTTGCTTTGAAGAGTGAGCTACAAGCCCTCCAAGTTCAGCCTTTTGGTTTTGACAGTTTTGGACAAGTTTTTGAAGATGATGCTACATAAAATGCTACTCTAGCATTTCTAGTTTTTTGAAACTTTCAATAACTTTAGTACAAGTGTGGCTTCAGTTTTGTTTTGAATTACTAGACCTGGTTTTGATTGGAAAGTTCTCATTTTAAGCCACCTCTGTGAAGCATGTAAGAAGAAGCATCATTGTTTGAATATTGGTCACTAGTCTTTGCTACATCAAGTGCTCATATTTTGGAAGTCTTTCAGTTATTTTTTGCCTTGTAAGAGAGATAGACACTACCCAATATCTGGCATAGACCCTCTCATGGCTACCCTATTGAATCTAGAAAAGTTCAATGGAAAGGGCTTCCATACATGGCAGATGAAGGTGAAATTTGCATTCATGAGGGAGAACTTATGGGGACTTGTCAAACCTACTCCTACCGCGTCTTCTACGGCCTCCAATGCTGGAGAATTCTCAACTCCGACACGACCGGCAAGGGATCCAGCTAGAGAAGAAAAAGCATACGGTATCATTGCTCTTGCTTTAGGAGATGATTATATACACCATATCTCTAACTTGGAGTCTCCTTCAGAAGCTTGGCAGAAGCTTGACATGATTTTTGGTGCTAGCTCTCACATCTCTAAACTATCACTTAAAATCTCTTTCTTTGAATTGAAGATGACTAGTGGTACTACTTTAGCAGCTCATGTCAACTATATGCGGAGTCTTATGACTCAATTAGCTTCTATCAACTCTCCTATTTCTCCAGATGATGCTATGGCAGTGTTACTTAAGAGCATGCCTAAAGATTATGATCACATAGTTACCACTTTGAAAAATCTTCCTAATCCTAATCTTGAAGGTATTATCTTTGCTCTCCAAGAAGAAGAAAGGCATATGGAGCTCAGGAAAGGCAATGACACTGCTTATGCTGTAAAAGTCCAGAAGGGCAAGTATACTCCTTGCAATCACTGTGGAAAGACAAATCACCTTTCAAAGGACTGCTTCAAAATTAATCCATGCAAGCACTGTGGAAAGAACAACCATAATGAGAAGTTTTGCAGAGCCAAAGCAAAGAAAGAAAATGCAAATCTACTTTCAGTTGAGCCTCCACAAGATGAGGCATCCCATGAAGATTATGCATTTTAATCATCTCTATGTATGCTCCAGATCTCTTTTTTTATGTCAAGGTACTCAGCCTGGATAGTCCTCCAAAATGAATGAAATAAACTATTGTGTTTTGTGTGTTTTGTAAACACCTCTGGTCACGTTATGATGTAGGCCATGTGTATGTTTTGCTCCTTTGTACCTCCTGCAGACATTGTGTGCATGTACATGCAGGGGAGATAACCATTGGAAGGTCTTTTTGTATCCCTTTTGTTTACCTTACACCCAAGGGAACCCTTGCTAGCATGAGAACCTAGCCATAGATTTATCCTTGACCACCATGAGATGGCATGAGAAACTATGAGACTAGATGTATCCTTGACATAGCCTGAGGCATTTCCTTGAGGGGGGGTTTGTTGGGATATCTCAAGGTGTATGCCTCAGGCACACCTTATGTTTCTATGTGTGAGTGCTAGAGGCACAGTTAGGTGCCCACAAGCACAGTTAGGTGGTGGAAAAGCCACATAGGATGATTGAGAGAATCTAGGAGCAGATTGAGGAGATGATTGTGGAGCTCTGAAGTCATCAGTGATGTCAGTGAGCATGTATGAGGTGCCTACTTAAGGACCTCACTCTTCTTCATTCTATAAGCAAGTAATGCAAGTATTCTGAGTTTGTGTCCACTCTTTGCTTTCCTTTTAGTTATCCAACACTTGGCCATGCACATCTCCTCAGGTCTCAACTGACCTTGTTGGAGCTCACAATCATGGCAATCATCTACTCTACAATCTACCCTATATCTATCTCTAGAGCTGACTCTCATAAAACTATCAGCAAGTTGGTTCAATGGCGCTACAAGGAGACAAATAAAGATCCATGATCATAGAAGCCAAAAACCTTAGGAATCTCCAAGAGCCACGAACACTAAGATTTATTGCGCTACCACGTACTATTGCATACAATGGAATCGATGCTCACAAAGAGCTACATCACCAACAACAACAAGCAGTTCACAAATAATATCGCCTACTATCAAAAAATTGCTTCTCAAAGAGCATGTTAGATGATATGCTTCTGTTCGAAATCAAAATGCCCAATCTTGATCACTCAAATGATCTGCTTCTACTAGGATAGATGCATCTTGCTTGTCTTCCTTTCCCTCAGCTATAAGTGCTTTTCCCTTCTCTAGCTTTAGAATTTCATCTCGCTGGTTCGTATAGCAATAGCGCTCTATATGACCTTCCTTACCACAGTAGTTACACCTATGAAGATCTCGACATTACTTCTTCTTATTATCAATCACTGCAACTACTCTTGGGTTGTAGGTGCTCTTCATTGAGCAATATCCCAATACAATCTAGAAAATCCATGTCCTCATCAAGCCTTAGAATTCTCCTCATACTGATCAAGTGGTAGGCTCTTCAATAGAATTGCCTTTTTGTCTTCATCCTCCACCTTAGCCCAAAGATCATTAAGTTGTCTAAGCAAACTCGACATCCTGTTTAAGAACATGCCCAAATTCTCTCCCTTGACCATCTTCAAATCAAAAAGATCTTGTTTCAAATTTGCCTTTGAGTGCTTCATTTGAACCCCAAAAAGAGTTTCCAACATGTGCTAGTTATCTGCTACTGCTGATGCTAATGCCTTCAAATCAAGGTGATGGAAAATTCAGGCCTGAGAGCACATCCCATGTAGCTGACTACCTTCTCATTTTTAATCTCCCACGAATTTTTATCCACTTCTAAAGCATTTCCTTTCGGCTTCTTCTCTATTCCAGCAACAACTCCCCTTGTTCTTTCTGCATAAACAATAAACAAGTGGCTAGTTGCTGCCATGACAGGAAATTTTTACCACTAAAGGTGATGGGGGAAATCCCATGACCAGACTTCTCTCAATGTGTTTTATCCATGTTAGTGATGCACTAGATTCAATCGAACACAGAAGCAAGCTTTAGCTAATATCTCTAATGATGACTTTGGAACTTTCTTTGATCTAGGCTTCCTTATCTTTTTCAAAGCAGTGATTGCTTTTAAGCTAGAATACTTTGACATATATAGGAGGTCCTAAGACTAGTGTTCTACTCTGATACCACTGATGGAAGTCTAGATAACTTTTCATGGAAATAGAAGATAAGAGGACTGCATGAAATGACAAAAAATACTAGAGAAGACAATAGAGAACTCTACTCAATGATCGACCCATAAACTCCTTTATTGCAAGCAACTAATGCACAATCTAAGAAAAACAAATCTCATTGAATAGTCACTTGGCCATGCACGTCTCCTTAGGTCGAATGACCTTGGTGGAGCTAGCAATCATGGAAATCGTCTACTCTACAATCTACCCTATATCTATCTCTAGAATCGCCTCTCATAAGACTATCCCAGTAGGTCGGCTCAATGGCACTGCAAGGAGCCAAATAATGATCCATGATCGTACAAGCTAGAAACCTCAAGAATCTCCAAGAGCCACGACCATTGAGAGTTATCACATTGTCACGTACTGTTGCATGCAGAGATGAGCAATCAAACAAGCTGATTTCATGGGCCAATCCCATGGCTTTATTCGTGCAACCTAGCCAATCTCTGTTGAGATATCAAGCTCCACTCATGATGTGCCAGGATGACTGTTGTGCATTTATGTCACCGACTTGTTAGCTACAGATGCGGTTGGTACACCGCTCATGAATAATAGCTGGATGACAGCTATCTTTATGTACTCTAGTTAGTGGCTCAGTTAGTATGCCACCTAGGTTAGTTGAGTTTGGTTTGAGACCCACATATCGGGTTCATCTATTCCTTTTTGTAAGAGATATTTTTTTGGCTTTCACAACTAAGAAGAGGAAAACTGTTTTCAGCCTCCACCTTTGTGTGTATTCCCCCATTGTGTATGTGAGGAAGTTGCAAGTAAGACTCCTTACCTCTCTCCCACTCTCTTCACATGGTATCAAAGCTCGGTTCATGGTAAGGAGCTCAAGGAAGCAAACCAAGTTCACAGTGTCTTGATAATAGGATCAGTGTTGCTTTCCTTTTTCGAGTTTGGGAGCAAATCTCTGTAGGTAGCACAACTGGAAAGTGCAAGAGTGCAGTGTCTCAAATTGAGACACCCTTCGTGGTGCGGCGAGAGGGTAGTATATGCTATGGTCAAGGGCAAAGCCCTTGGTGACATTATTTTTTGATTTGAGGCCGTTTCGGGGCTCGTTTTAGTAGTGGAAGTTTTTCCACAGGTGCTCAGAAAAGTGGCCTGTTTTGGTTGTGCGACCATTGCTCTGTAAGTCAGTGAAAATTTGCCATAGAAATCGGCCTATGTGAAGAGATATTGGGAGTGACAATATCATTCTTATTGCCTGTTGATGAAAAATCATCACTAGGAAGTGATTGTGTGGTCAAATACCACTTTTGTCAGTTTTGCGGATTTGCTTTGTGAGGCAGAAGTTGTGTTTTTTGTAGTGACAGAATATTTTGCAGTGTTCTATAATGGCGTCTGACTCTCTTTTATAGATTGACAGTGAAAAGCTTGACAAGAACAACTTCTAAGCATGGAAGTTTAGAATGATGAATTTCCTTATGGGAAAAGGCTATTGGGAGTTCATTACAGGAAATGAAGAAGAACCAGTTCTTCCTAATGTTCCCAATCAATAGGGAATGCAGGCATTTAAAGGCTAGCATGAAAGAGCTAGAAAAGTTTTGTACTGGCTGTCTATCAGTATTTTAGATTCTATGATTGTGCATATTCAAGATGCAAGCACGCCGAAGGAGGCATGGGATACTTTGGCAAAAATGTACAGCACAAATACGCAAGCTAGGAAAATGTAGCTTAAGCAGGAGTTGCACAATGTGCAGAGAGAAAATATGAGCATCAATGAATACCACATGAAGGTGAAGAAGATTGCAGATGCACTTGCTTCCATTGGGTTGCCAGTGGAAGATGATGATTAAGTTTTTGTGACCTTAAATGGTCTAGGAAAGGATTATGCACAGTTCCGAACATCCATTGCCGTCCATTAAAAATTTTAGATTCTATGATTGCACTGGCTGTCTATCAGTACTTTAGATTCTATCAGCTAGAAAAGTTTTGTACTGGCTGTCTATCAGTATTTTAGATTCTATAATTGTGCATATTCAAGATGCAAGCACGCCGAAGGAGGCATGGGATACTTTGGCAAAAATGTATAGCACAAATACGCAAGCTAGGAAAATGCAGCTCAAGCAGGAGTTGTACAATGTGCAGAGAGAAAATATGAGCATCAATGAATATCACATGAAGGTGAAGAAGATTGCAGATGCACTTGCTTCCATTGGGTTGCCAGTGGAAGATGATGATTAAGTTTTTGTGACCTTGAATGGTCTAGGAAAGGATTATGCACAGTTCCGTACATCCATTGCCGTCCATTAAAAATTTCTTGATTTTGAGGAATTGATTGCTCTTCTAATTTCTAAAGAGCAGAGAAATGGTGGTGCATCTTCTTCAGGAGTAACTTCAAAAGAAACTATCTTCTACTCAAATGCTGGAAGAGGTAGAGACAGAGGTAGAGCAGGCCAATCTACAGTCCGTGGCAAAAATCAGAATATGCAACAAATTCAAAAAAACCAGTCCTATGGAGGAGGACGTGGTTACCTTAGAGGCAGGGGGAGCCAAAGAGGTCGTGGTGGATGCCAGAGAGGCCAAAATGCAAACAGCAATGTTGAATGCTACTATTGTGGTAAAATGGGTCATATGGCTAAAGACTGCTACAAAAAGCAAAATAACATTATGAATGGAAAATTGCAGCAAGGCAATTATGCATCCTCTAGCAGACAAGATGATGACAGAAATGAGCATTTGTTTATGGTGCAGCACATGACCAATTCTGTGACAAGTGCAAAACAAAGCAATGATGTGTGGTATGTTTATTCAAGTGCATCAAACAGGTCATGCAGAATGGATGTAGGATGCAAGGAATTTGGAAAAACCTAGATTTGTGGAGACTAGTGATGATACTGCACATCCTATTGTGCAAATTGGTAAAATTACTTTGTCTATGCAGGATGGGAAAAAGAAATACCTGTCTAATGGATTTCGTGTTTCGAACATCACCAAGAACCTAGTTTCTATTGGTCAAATGGTTGAGCAGGGCTTCCAGGTCAGATTTAATCCTCATGGATGCTTTGTTGAGGATATGAAAAATAAAGGTCGCTTGATAGCAAAAGGGAAGAAGAAGGGCAGGATGTTTATGTTGGATGCAGACATGCCTAAATTGAGTGCAGCAATGTTTGCACATGGGACCGGTGTAGTTGCAGATATTCATATCTGGCATAAACGCATTGGTCATGTTAATGTACAGCAACTTAAATTAATGCAGGCCCAAAATATTGTTGCAGGATTGCCCAAGTTCAAGGTTGCAAAAATGCATAAGATATGTGAAGCCAGTCAATTTTGAAAACAGGCAAGGAAACCATTTCCTAGACATGTTCAAGAGAGTAATAGGCCATTGGAATTAATCCACTCTGATGTGTGGACTACTAAAGCTGCATCTATTGGAGGTTGTCATTATTTTGTCACTTTTATTAATGACTACAGCAGAAAAGTTTGGGTGTATTTTATGAAAAACAAAAGTGAAGTGCTTGGGCATTTCAAAGCTTTTAAAGCTATGGTTGGAAAAGAAACAGGCTTGCAAATAAAATGCCTAAGGTCAGATGGAGGGGGAGAGTACCTCTCAAATGAATTTGCAAGGTTCCTACAAGAGCATGGCATAAAGCAGCAATATTCATGCAGTCATACCCCACAGCAAAATGGACTTGTAGAAAGGAAAAACAGGCATATTGGAGAGGTATCTCATGCCATGCTCAACGAAAAAGACCTGCTAGATTTTTATTGGGATGAAGTAGTTGCTGTAGCAGTCTACATAATGTACACGACTCCCACTGTAGCAATACATGGCATGACACTAGAGGAGAGGTATACTAGTAGGAAACCAGATATTTCTCATTTGAAAGTTTTTGGTTGCATTGCCTATGTTCATGTGCCAGAAGAGTTGAGATCCAAGTTAAATCCAAAAGCTGAGAAGTGCATCTTTATTGGTTATTCTCTGCAACAAAAAGGGTATAGATGCTATAACCCTTCTACTCGTAAGTTTACAGTAAGCAGAGATGTTGTTTTTGATGAGATGAGCAGCTAGTATAAACCAGTAAATGTGGTTGATGATGTAGATACACAAAATGGTAATCTTGCACAGAATTCACAGCAGCAATCACAAAATATTAGTGTACCTATAGTGTCCTCTAGTAGTGGTTCACATACTTCGCCATGGACAGGTAGATTGAGATCAGGAGAATCTCCTTAAAGCAATACAGATAGTGGTATGCGAGTATCATGAAAAGGAAAAGAGAAAGTAGATCAGCCCATGGTTGATGTGAATGCAGGTCACTCTTATGTGGATGGTGAATCTAGTGGCTTAGAACATAGCATTGATGATGAGTTGGGTATTCCTTCTATTGTTACACCTGGAGTAAGGAAGACCAGGGATGTTTTGAGAGCACCTGGTAGTGAGCCTATTTTGCGCAAGTCTACCAAAGTCAAGTATCCTGTGGATAGGCTGAAATATGATGGATTTACAGCCATTCACTATGCCTATATGGTCAAAGTGATACAAGAACCAGAACCCACTTCTTTTGAGCAAGCCATGGGAAAAGAAAAATGGGAGAAAGCCATGGATGAAGAAATGGATGCCTTGGAAGCAAATGCCACATGGGAATTGGTGCCTTTGCCTAAAGACAAGAATGCAATTGGCTGCAAGTGGGTCTATAAGGTGAAGCACAATGCAGATGGTTCTGTGAGCAGATACAAGGCAAGAATAGTTGTCAAGCAGTATGCATGGACATATGGCATTGATTATGAAGAAACATTCAGTCTGGTTGCAAGGATGGAAATTGTAAGAGCAGTCATTGCTATGGCTGCATTGAAGGGATGGTCTTTACATCTGATGGATGTAAAGAATATCTTCTTGCATGGTGATTTGCAAGAATGTGCATGCTGTTCATCCTAAGTTTGTTTGCAGGTTGAAGAAAGCCTTGTATGGCTTGAAGCAAGCACCTAGAGCATGGTCTGACAAAATAGGATAGTATCTTGTCACTACTGGCTTTGAGATTTCCACGGCAAATTTCTCACTTTATGTGAGAAAAACAGAGAAAGGTATTATGCTGCTTGTCATTTATGTTGATGATTTAATCATCACACGTGATAGTGATGAAGATATCCTTCATGTGAAAATGCTATTGAAGCAGAAGTTTGAGATGAAGGATTTGGGAGAGCTGCGTTACTTCTTGGGCATTGAGGTGATTAGATCCACAAGTGGGATATGGCTCTTGCAGAGGCAGTATGGATTGGACATGCTATCCAAATCTGGGATGATAGGCTGTAAGCCTATTTCAGTTCCTTTGGAGCAGAATGTGAAGCTGAGTGCATATGCAAGTGAGCTTCTGGAAGATCCTACTATGTACAGATGCATAGTAGGAAGTTTGATTTATATGACTATTACCAGGCCAAATTTGAGCTATACTGTTGGGTTGGTAAGTCAGTTTATGCAGGCTCCAACGAAACGGCATTTGGATGCGGCTAGATGCATACTGAGGTATGTGAAGTCCACATTGCAGTATGGACTATTTTATGAGACTAGGGTTCAGATACAATTGCATGGATACACTGATGCTGATTGGGTTGGTAGTATTTCTGATAAACAATCAACCAGTGGATATGTGTTTTCTTTTGGGAGTGCTGCAGTCACTTGGAGCAGCAAGAAACAGCCTACAGTTGCCTTGTCGAGCACAGAGGCTAAATACAAGGGTGCAGCAATGGCTGCATGTGAGGCAACTTGGTTGCATAAGCTGCTTTATGATATGCATCAGTCTCTATAGATGGGCCAGATTGGTGTTTGGATCATATGGCATCACATCTGCTTTAGTGGAGAAGTCCCTTGGATTCATACAGAATTCTTTGACCAAATTGCAAACGTTGTTCCACGAGGGGCTTGTACACATAATCAATTGGTGCTTGTATACAATTCATAAAAGCAAGATCGAGAACCTCTCTAACCCAAAAGGATAGTACTGTTGAAAATTGTCTCTCTTCTCTCCTTTCTCCTTCCATCCAATAATGTCCTCCTCTGATGGTGCTATCCTCAATGGCTCTGCTTCATTGATAGTCACCAAGGCTTAATCATGTACCTCCCCAATATCTGCTAGTGTTACAGTACCCTCACATGTTTTCCTTGAAATTCTAATGGTTTGATCGATTGTGTTGATTGCATCAACGATCATGTCAAGAGTTGTGTTTTCATCGATCACAATATTCTAGCCCATTTTTTCCATGGAATCCTTCTTGTCCTTCTTATGTTTTGATTTGTCATAGTATGTAGACAGGTGGTAGACTTTTAAGCCAACTTGGATAAATATGGCCTTGTCACCTTCTTGACCCATATTCCGTTATTTACTCCTGCTACATGCCCGACATCTTCAAAGACCAAAGAATCGTTTCTTTTAACAAACAAGTGGACCACTTTCAGTATATGTGTCCACATACCATCCTCACTCTAGATCATTGCAACCATTGCAAATATCCTGGGAGGGCTTACTCTTCATATTGGTTTGGTCGACATTTCGGTGCCATGTCCTATTTCACAACACAATGTGAAATCAACTAGAAGAAAACACCAACACAAATCCAGACACAATCACCTTTCATATGTAGAATTTACTTTGCATTTTTGAATAACTAAGATTGTAAGTGGAACACAAAAATATAAAAATCCTCATCCAAGATTCAAATTTAAATGCCAAAATTTAGCCCTAATATTTCAGCTCCATTCCAAGATTGGTTTTGAAATTGATCTTGACTAAGCATATAGGGCAAAGTTTAGGCCCTTCATCCCCAAACAAAGATTGATTTTGAAACTAATCTTGGTTGGAGGGATGAATGCCAAAGGTTAGGCTCTTTCTCTCCCAACCAATACCTTATTGGGACATGAAAACCATTTGCCCTTCATGCCGCAACCATGATCAATTTTTAAACCAATCTTGTTGGGATGTAGAAGGCCTTGCCTTAGCTCTTTATCCTCCAATTAAAGATTAGTTTTGAAACCAATGTTGATTGGGGTGATGAAGGAAAAAGGCTAGGCCTTACATCCCCCAATCAATACCGATTTTAAACCGGATCTAGGTGAAATTAAACTTGGATTAGGGAATCACCTTCATCTCCTAATCTAAGATCGGTCGAGGAAAAAAAGGCAAAAGACTTTAACTTCGTCCCCAAATCCAAGATCTAGGTTACATTGAATTAAAACCGATCATGGCTTGGGGGCTGAATGTAAAAAGCATTTGGCCTTCATCACCTCAACAAAGATTAGTTTTGAAACCGATCTTTGTTATGCTGATAAAGGCCAAAGGATTTTACATTCATCCCCCAATCCAATATTGGTTTTAAAACCGATCTTGGATTAGGAGATTAATGTGATCCCCCAATTCAAGTTCAATTTCACGGACAAATCTTTGATGAGAGCAAAGGCAAGGTTTGCCAAGTCCAAACACGATTGATTTCAAAAGAAACCATGTTTGGGGGATGAAGGAAAAATGCCAGGACTTTACATGCCCCAGCCATGGTTGGTTTTGAAACCAATATTGCTTGGACTATGGTTGGGGGATGAAGGGAAAATGTTAGGCCTTTCATGTCCCAATAAGATCTTTGTTAGGGGATAAATAGCTTACCATCTACCCTACATTTCTTCAAATAAGATTGGTTTCAAAACTGATCTTGGTTGAGGGGATGGAGGCTAAAGTCTTTCACCTTCATGCCACAATCCATGATCGGGTTTGAAATCAAGATCAAATTAAAAACCTATCTTGGATTGGGGGATGAAGGTAAAAGCCTTTGGCCATCATCACCTCAACAAAGATCGGTTTTGAAAACTATCTTGGTTGAAGGGGACACACGCCAAAGGCTTTTACCTTCATCCCCCAATCCAAGACTAGTCTAAAACTAACTTTGATCAGGAGATGAGTGCCATCTCTCAAATTCAAGTTAAATTTTACCCAGATCAGTGTTAAAATTGGTGTTGGTTAGGGGATGGAAGGCGTGTCTCTTTTCCTTCATCTCCCCAATCAAAATCGGTTTCAAAACCAATCTTTGATGGGAAGATAAAGAGCAAATGCACAGTCTTTCAATTCTAAACAAGATTGGTTTCAAAACCAACCATGGTTGGGGGATGAAGGGAAAATTCTAGGTCTTTCAGGTCCCAATAAGAGCTTGGTTATGGGATAAAGAGCCTACAAGCTTTTGAATAACTAACATCATCACCTATTTATAGTGATGCCTAATTTGTAGAAGCCATTTGTTGTTTAAATAATGCCAATGGCAGTTGTATTAGAGCTCATCTAATGTAGGAAGGCCATGTAGTTGCCTATGAGAGCAGAAGATTGAAGGAGGCTAAATTGAACTATGATGTCTATGAGAAAGAACTACTGGCATGATTCAAAGTGTAAGAGTTTGGAGGCATTACCTTTTGGGGCTCGATTTCTTGATCCAAACTGACCACCAACGTGTTCATTACTTTCTTACACAACCACTTGTGAGAGAGAAGCACATGAGGTGGGCTAATTTTCTAGCTACATTCAATTTTTAGATTCACCATATGGCTGAAAAGGAGAATGTGGTTGCCGATGCCCTATCTTGAAGGCCACAAATTCATGGTATTTCATAAGCCCATCATGAGGAGCTATCAATTATGAAGGATAAATACAAACATGATCCTGATTTTTCTAGTATTTGGGCAGAATTAAATCAACAAAGAGGACATAAATATTAATATGTGCAGCAAAAACAGAATATGTGTCACAAGGGATAAGAGGTAGAACGTAATCAAAGAATGTCATAGCCCCGCATTCATGGGACATAGAGGTATGTAATTAGCTTTAGGATAGCTTGAAAGATATTTTTATTAGCCTCATATAAAAAAATATGTTTTTTATTATGTGTTGCAAAGAAGCTCTTATTGGAATTGCTACGATGTTATGTTCACGATCATCCATAGTTGTGGGAATGCTTTCTTCTGATGGTAGAGTCGACTATAGAAATACCATCCACTCTTATATAGGAAAAGTTCCCCTAGAGGTAGTCTATGAAAGACCTTTACCTTTATCTATGTTGCACATTGAGGAAGATGAAGTATTCATTGTGGATTAGTTTATTGAAGATAAAAAATCTGCATATGATTATGTGCGCAAACACATACTTCAAGCCCAAGAAGTCCAAAGGAACTCTGCAAATAAGGACGGAGGTCCGCTAAGTGATTGTGGTGATTGGGTACTTTTATACTTTAAGAAATCAAGGATAAAATCCAAGATTGGGAATCGAGTTTTCTATGTAAAGCTTGCCTTGCATGACTAGGTCCCTTTCAAATTTCTTAGAAGATTCATAATGTATCTTTTTGCTTGCATCTTCCACCTCACTGGAAGATCCATAATGCTTTTCATGTCAGTCTTCTTAAGCATATCAGAGATCTATACCATCTACTACCATGGATGAATGAATATGAAATTGTCATATCTGAGTAGATTCTTTCTCATTAGGACAAGCATACACATGGAGAGTGCAATTATCTACTTAAGTTTTTACATTATTCCACCATTGACACAAAATGGGAGGATCACCATTACTTGGATGAATATCATAATCTCATATAGGTTTATGAGGAGGCCTTACAATTGACTAGCCTCACCTAGTTTTTTTTCCCTTCTCTTCCCGATCCTTTGTGTGAAGTATGAATGATATGTGTGTGGGTGTTCATCAAAGTAATGGCTATTTACATTTTAAGTTTACTAACTCCTTTAACTAATAAAATGTGTGCAATGCATGCAGAGATTTGATGCTAATTCGAACCTCCAATGGAGGGATGAGTGCTCTCATAAGAGTACTTATTTCCTGTTTGGCATATATGCAAGGTGAGAGAGAGATTATGCATGCATGCAAGGTGGTAGAGAGAATGACATGTGTAATGCCTATGAAGGGAGTATCCTCCATTAATGTCCTTTGAGATCATGCAAGGTCCATCTAACCTTCCCTTAGCTTATGACTCATGCATCACCATTTTGTGCATTGGAATGCACCCTTCCCTTTCCAATTATGTTTAGGACCTAGACACATGGGGGCACATTTTTATTATAATAATTGACCAATAGTACATAGTTTTAGCAATACCATTAATACTACTTGATCCATCATAATAGAAAAAGTATGTCACACCATCAAATTAGCTTCTAATGTAATTAATGTTCTAATGATTATTGATTAACAAAAGATTATTTCTCGTCATGACACTCCTCTTGCTTGGATGGGCGGAATTTCTCATGAGACAATAAAAAAGAAGTATCTTATGCCTCAATTGATGAGCTCATGATCATTTGCAAGGGACAAAGCGTTTTACTAAACTTGATTTAATATCGACATATCACCAAGTGCAAATTAGAGAGGAGGATGTCCCTAAGACATCCTTTCATACTAGGTATGGGCATTATGAGTTTAAAGTAATTCCATTTGGTTCAACAAATTATATGGCAACTTTTATGACACTTTTGAATAGTGTCTTGAGGCTATATTTAGAAAAACTTGATGTAGTATTGTTAGATGATATCCTCGTCTATAGTAGTAAAACAAAGAAAAAGAATTTGGAACATTTGAAGAAAGTGTTACAATTGCTTAGAAATAACTCTCTTTTTGCAAAAGAATCCAAATGTAAATTATTTGTAAAAGAAGTGAAGTACTAGGGACATACTATATACTAAGAAGGTATTTGTATGGATCCCAAAAAGGTAAGGGAAATATTGGAATGGCCACATCCTACAAACCTACAAGAATTACATACATTCTTAGGCTTGTTTGGATTTTCATCCAAGACTATGCTAGGATTGCCGTTTCACTAGCTTAAGGGAAAGGGAAGTACCTCTATATTGGATGAAACTCAAAATAATAGCTTTGAGAAGTTAAAAGTATCTATAGCATCTACTCTTATCTTAAAGGTATTGGATCATAATGAACCATTCCTGGTTGAAACAAACGCCAGTGATTTTGTTGTTGGAGTGGTACTTTTACAAAAGTGTTGACTAGTGGCTTTTGATAGCAAAGAGTTAGACCTTACCCAATGGAATTAAATGGCATATGAGAAGGAACTTTATGCTATAGCTTATGATAGGCCTATGATTTGAACAAATGGAGGCACTATTGTTGTGTATGGTGCCAAATTTGAGATTATTTTTTATCAAAAGGAAGAAAAGCTAGATGGGCTAAATAATGCAAGAGTTCGATATCCAATTGACACATCAGAAGGGAAAGTTCCATGTGGTAGCATTCTCCCTAATCCAAATGACAATTTTTAATGAATTGAGTTTTATTCAATTCCTAAATCATTTCTTGGAGTCCTTTATGAGTTGACCAAGCTGGCTCACTTTATTCCAACCAATGAAGAGATTTAAATTCTAGAATTTTCTAGGCTATTTGTGGAGCATATTTGTAAATTATATGGCATATGAGCCAATAATGTTAGTGACCTAGATAACAAATTTAATAGCCATTTTTGGAGGGCTGTGTTTATGAGGTTGGATTATCGTGGATCATCCAAAGAGTGATCGTCAATCTAAAAGGGTCAATCACATCATTGAATATATGCTTTGACTATATGTAAGTAAATGGCAAACTAATTGGGAATATTATTTTCCCATATTAGAATTTGCATATAACAGTGCCAAACATTCAGTTACTATAGGTTTGAGTCCATTCATATTGATATATGGATTTCAGCCAAGAGCCCTAGTGGCAATGGGACTCGAGGTTCAAGTGACCAAATCCTTCTTGAAGATATGCAAATGCTTAAATTAGCTTAAGATAGTATTATAAGGGCTCAAGATAGAGCAAGAAGCTATGCAAACCCCCACTAGATAAGGTTGGCTTTTGAAGAAAATGAGAAAGACTATCTCAAGGTACATGAATCTTTGGAATCCCTAAAGACAGGTAAATGTATAAATTTGTCTCCTATGTATTGTGGACTATTCATAATACTTAAGAGAATTGGAGAACTTGATTATAAATTAGCCTTACTAGAGGGATGAAGAATACATCCAATTTTTCATGTGAGTATACTGAAAAGAAAGTTAGGAGACGATGACAATCTAATTGGAAATGAAGTCCTAGTTGAGCTCATTGAACCTCCACATGAATCAAAAAGAATTTTAGATACATAAGGAAAGGGAAAATGAAATACAATATGGAAAGAATGTATGGTAAAGTCGAAAGATAGATCTAAAGAGAGTTCAACATGGGAAAGGGTAAGCAATATTTAGAGGAGGTTCCCAATTTTTTTTTCAAGGACGTAAACCATTCTTGAGAGGAAGGGAATGTTACATTATCCACGGAAGCCCATGGTTTGCTTATAGCAAGGTGGGTAACCAAAGGGCTTGATAGCACTTGCATTAGCAGTCTACAGGGTTTGGGTCTAAGGTCACACGTAGGCCTAGGAAATATTGAGAAGGTGCAAATGAAGCTCAAGTGAGGGTTCTTATGGTGAGTTCTCTTGTGGGACACATGGCACTAAAAGAGAAGGAAAAATGGCAAGTGTTGGGCATGGGGGAAGGATCTAGAGAGGGTCCATCTGAGAGGAAGATAGTGAGGGAACTCGGGTGTACTTGGGTTCATGCAACTCTCTGGCACATAGCTCTTTGGGGTCTTGTGGTTGGTGGAAAACATATGTAGAAGCCCTCTTATTTGGTTTGTGAAACAGTAAGTATACTAAAAGATGCTCCTCCCAATCGGAGTCAAGCTCGTCTCAAACACATTCCAATAATGTTTTTATTGTTGTTAATGATATGAACAATACTATGTCTTACTTATTTTCTATCATAGGCAATCCTGATGAAGATGCTTTGTTAGAAAAGTAGGCAACCATTGAAGTGGCACTTTGTGATGTGCATTGCCCATCCCCACCTAAAGAAATAGAGATGATGGTGATCTGCACCATTTGGCAAAGGAAATACTGGAGGGTTGGTTGACAGAGTCTATCAATATGTCTAAGAAAAATCAAATTTATTTTCTTCTCACAATGATACTAAAATGGAAACCATTGAACTCAACATTACTTCTACAAATGGTGTTACTATGAGCACTATGTTACATCCATTTAATAAAATTGATCCTGATAAGACTGACATTGTTCCTGATTGACATGCTCCTCCTAATGTGTTCCAACAAGGGCCACATGTGGGAGACCATGTCGGTGAGTCACAAATCATGCAGGTGGTGTGACAACTCTACCACCTAATCCTAGATGGCAAAGAAGATGGACTCTCTATCATAGGGATTGCAGTGAGAGACAATAGGGAAATTTTGCACTCAAAAAGGGTGTTATAAGGAGTAGATTAGAAAAATGGATTAAGAACTAATAAATCCTATTGAGGGTCCCATCACCCCCATATGAGTCCCAAAAAAGTACATCTCCCTAGGCCTTCATAGTCCCAAAAATTGTAGCTCCCTCTCCCATTTGGAAGGGCCCCCCACTTCCAAAATGCTCCCCCCTTACACCCCAAGGTGGTGCCCATTCCCAAAAAAGTGTCTCGTGGGTACCATTTTTCCAAAAAGTTTGAAGTTTTTGCAAAAGTTCCAAAAATGGATTGGTGCTCTTCCAAACCTTCCCCCAAACCATGCCTATGCATTGAAATGTCTTACAAATAACTAAATCCTACTTCTTCTCACCATAATCACCTTTCCAACCATAAATCATACTCCTTCTCACCATAATCTCTTTTTCAACCCCTAAATCCATTTTCTTCTCTAGGTAAGGGTTATGTTGAAGTATTAGAAGCACTCAACTCAATGATCTTGTTTTGCTCTTGCAGTGTCTTCAGCATGGATGATTTTTTCCTATTAGTTTTGTTAAGAATTGGAAGTTTTATATTGGTGTCAAAAGTTTGTATGCTCTAATAAACATAAAGGCTTGAAAACTTCACCACTATTTGAAACTTTTATGAGAAAAAATTTAAAGTTTCGCCAAGATTTACAACTTTTTCTTTAAAATTAAAAGGGAAATATATTAAATTGTAATATGTTATACAAATATTATGAAACTAAAAAATCACCTTTCATGTTTCAACATCATCCACAATCTCTTTTGAATTAGGTGAGATTTATGTATCATCACAGCAGGATCCACCAACCTTTTTCCAACACTGAATTTGAGCCCTTCTTCATTTTCCTCTCTATCAAGCCATGCAAGCCTGCCTTGAAAGACAATTTCAGCTTTTTTTACCTCTACCACACTAGTTGTAGATTGTTCTTTTGCTACTTTAGAATTTTTGAAGTTGCACCTTATTGGCTTATTAATACTACGGCTAACATGATTGGGATGTGGGGGTGTCTATAAAATTTCATCTTTTATAATTTTAGGTACCTTATATGATTGGTCCAACTCTTTAGAAGTATATCCTACACAAAGAAGGGTTAATTGGTCCTCCCCTATCAAAGGAACTTGCAATGAATCATTAGATTTCTCAGCCCCCTTCAGTGGTCATTCCAAAGGTGTCAATATCTATGCATACTCAGCAAACAGAGCTACTAGCATAGCCCTTAACTTGGAATGGGTGATAGTTCTTTGTTTATCTTTGCCCTCAACTTCATCCATAATCTTACAATGTACCAGCTTAGCTTGGTTATATTGTTGATCTTTCTTAGATAAATATAGCAATGCATGGTTGGATTCTATCATGTAATCACATTTATGAGAAACAAAACCCTCTCCATTGTTAAAGATAGTGTAAATTGCACTATCCACATAGGGCATAGAGGCAAACCCTAACCTAACCCTAAGGGGTTCACATGTATATCTTCATGTTCATTGTCAATACACTAAGTGTACAGGTAGCTATATCGTGTGCACTCCTCTCTCTCTCCCTCTCTCACTTCCACTATCATGGTATTAGAGCCGATGGTGCTCCACTCCCTTCATGAGTGTCGAGATCTCCTTGCCTGAGGCATCTTCCATTGAGAGAGATTTCTGCTAGAGAGAGTGTAAGGCCTTGTTCCATCAAGGCATGCAAGCCCTTGCTCAGTCAAGGCACAAGCCCTCTCCTTAAGGAATTTCTGTTCTATCTCTAGCTCTCGTCGTAGAGCTCAATCTCCTCTTCGTTTCAATTCAAAAAGCTCACCATTCGAAGCTATGGATAGAGAGATATGTTCATTTGGTTGTTCTCTGTTTCTTTGAGAGATTTCAAGAGGATGAGTGTTGTGGAAGGCTTATTTTTCTATGAGGGAAGAAAGATTCAACTCTTTCTCTGAGAGAAATCTCAACTCTTCTTTGGGTACATGAGATAGAGCTCTTCAAGGCGTTCTTTTGTCCATTTTTCAAGCGACGGTTCGACTCAGCCGGCCAAAGACATAAAAACCTCAGAGCAAAGGCATTGTCAATGACCCTATAGCTCCAACGTCCTCTCACGGCATCAATGGCCTTCTATGGCCACCCACAAACAAAGACTCTAGCTATATGGTTCTCTGATAGAGAACAAAGAGAACAACAATAATAGCTCCAATGATTCTATTAGCTGCCTTGGTCTCCTTCAACAGCCCTGCACCCCTCCATGGCTCCCTAGCCAACACGACTTTACAAAAGTTGGCAACCATCTCCATGCTCCTACTGCTGCGCCATCTCCAACGCCCTCTCCGCAACTTGAATAGTCTCTCAAGGCCACTGTCTTCTACAAGTGCCCACGTTGTTTCCTCTACAGCAAGCACCTCAATGGTTGAGACAAAGATTGGCCCATCCAGGGCTCCAACTGCATGCAGTCCTCCAGCCAGGCGCAGCATCCATTGAGGTCCGCCATCCTCCTCGATCTACTAGTGGCTAGCCTACAGGCAAGAGAGCTTACCTTCTACAGCCCCACGGCTCTGCAACTTAGCTTCTCCGCCACCCAAGCTATCCATAGTGCAATGGCGACCTAGACGTAGCATCATCAACAAGCAGGCTCCTAGCTCCACGATAAGATCCATAGCCAGCAACACACCTTCTTCACGAGCTTCTCTCAACGAGACCTCACGAGCCAGCTTAGACATAAGCAAGCAAGGCTATGGAGCAAGCGACGCTCCTTCAACGAGCTTTAGTAGCCCACAAGCCTCTACAACTCAGAGGCAAACATAACAAATCCCGCTGAGCAGGGCCAAGCTCCAACCGATTGGCGACTCGACCAATTATGTCCATGCCAGCAACACAAGAAGCAAACGATTGCTGCTTCTACGAACCACGGGCTCGCACGCCTTCATCTGCGCTCCTTTCAAGCCTCAATGACAGACCCACAATGCCAAAAGCCTACTGCAAAATGAGCTCCACGAGAGCAGCACACAAAGTGCATATCGCTCTTCCACAATGATGGTCACACACCTTCACGGCTTCTGTGCTCTCCAAACGTGAATGGCAATAGGATGGAATCTTCTGCCAGCACATGTGGTAGGGACCTTATCCTCAACCTCCACCAACTAACCCGTGTTACGTTAACCTTGGGTCAATGGTTTGGATATAGTTGGTCAATATTATGCCATGTGGCAACTCTTCAAACGTGCCACATCAGCACCTCATCCACACCTACCACATCATCATCTATGCTGGCGAGTGCCATGTCACCATTGGCCACCTCAGCAGTCTGCCAACTCAGTTGCCAATGTGGCAATACCACATCATCAGCCTACCATGTCAGCATGAGACACCTTAGCTACCCAATCAGTAGCACAATCACCCATGTGCCACCTCAGCACACAGAGTGCCAGACAAGCATAGTTGCCTCTTCATAGGCATAGTTGTATTCTGCATGTGATCACCACCTCTGCCACATCACCCTCTCTCTGGGTGTGATTTTTTGGTGAGCTTTTTGTCATGAGCTTTTTTTCAATTTTCATGAATATTGTGAGCTTTTCATTCACCTGAGAGAGAGAGAGAGGGAGGGGGGGTTTCATGGAGTGGGGTGGGTGGAAAGTTTGGGTTATGGTTGCAGTTAAGAGGAGAGAGGGGGGAGAGGGGAGATAAAGGAAAAGGGGAGGGATGGTCGCATGGGTAAAGTGGCATGGAGAAGGGAGGGGAGGGGAGTTGGAACATATATTCGTTATCATAGTTAGAGGGGGAACTTATAAGGTATGAAAAGAGGAGTGCAAGGAGGAGAGAGAGGATGAGGAATGTGAAACTTATGTTCATCTCCTAAATGTAAAGGGGAAGGGAGAGCATATGGGAAACTTGTTCATTTTCAAAGTGTATATAATTTGATAGATTTGACCTCATATTTGGATTCCTCGTCGAATTCCGGTCATTTTGAGTACCAACATGACCATATTCCGATAAAATTTGGAAAAATGGTGTTTTTGTCATTTTGGCCTGTTTTGGCCCTATTTTGAGTCTGCGCTAGGCCCAAAACAGGCCAAAATGACAAAAACACCATTTTTCCAAATTTTATCGGAATATGGTCATGTTGGTACTCAAAATGACCGGAATTCGACGAGGAATCCAAATATGAAGTCAAAAGTTTCAAATTATACACTTTTAAAATGAACATATCTCCCATAGTTCCTCCCTTCTACTTTGAATATGGACATATCTTCCATAATTTTTTGCCTCCTACTGCCACTCATATCGGCCCCCCCTTGTGCATAGTATACACTCTTCCACCCCTTCCACATGCTATGAAAATGAACATATCCTATATCCTCTCCCCCTCTTTCTAACCTCCCCAGCTTTCTTATAACAAAAACATGTATGAATTTCTAAAAAAAGCTCGCAAAAACAAAGGAAATGATAAAAAAGCTCACATTAAAAAGCTCACCAAAAGATTTTTCCCCCTCTAGGCCACATCATCATTTTTGGGCCTTCTTGGGATCAAAATCTGCCTATCCTTCTGAGGGCCGTATATTTTGATCTAAGGGGAATTTGATGGTGATCTAGGAAGTAAAATTGCTCGCCAACTTGTGCTCTACGTGCTGAGCACTTCAGCTCTTCGATCTGAGATTTCTCTAGATTAGCATCATTGATTCCTCATCATCAGAAGCACCTTCTGATACTCTGCAGCGCACCAAGCACTTAAAATGAATTACAATAAAATTCACTTGCTGTATTTTAATACATCGACGTGTAGTCTAGTTGTAGACTAGCACCGCCATAGAGGAGATCCAACTCCACAAAGCCAAGTCAACCATTGCCACATTGCCCGATTAGTTCCCACCGGCATCAGTCCCATCGGATCTATCATCACGGTGTACACATTCACAAATCTGACACCAGTTTAGTATTCTTGGCATTGGCACTTCAACACCTCAATGTGACACTTGGCATTGATCTTCCTCTCGGATTCAAGATTGTTGCATCTTTGCATGCACACATGCCACCCATGTACAATCACATTTATTGACTATTTTTTGGCATTGGTTTCCGTACATATATATCAGCCTTGTACAGCCTCTTGCCTACTCCAGACACACAGTTGTCATCATTCATTTACAGGCTTGATCGTTGGTACATTGCAGTTCTTCCACCATGACTTGGTCCTGATAGTTTAGCGTAAGCTCCCCAGTGGCAGCTCTTTTACAGTGTTCTCATGGGTAGACACTCTCGTCGGTACACAGGTAAGCCTCTTGCACAGAGCACCAGACCGCCATCTCCATCATGGAATTATCTGCATCACATAGTTGATGATACACTAGTCATGACTCCGGATGAGATTCGTGAGTGGAAAGAGAACCTTCTTCAACCATTTATTGCCACAGGGTATGTACTAGTCTATGATGGAGACTCGAGCCTCATTGGCCTTGACAGATCAGATGCAGATGTAGATGCATATGCTTTAGATATTAGCATGGATCAACCCGTAGTTTATGATCATGCACACTTCTCAGTAAGCCCTTAGCATGAGGCACACTTCTTGGTAAGCCCTCAGCATGAGGCACATTTAGCAATAGTAAGCCCTCAGCACGAGGCATATTTGACAGTAAGTCCTTAATATGAGGCAGTCCCATCTACATCAGCACAGGATGATTCTAGTGATGTACAACCATCACATTCATGCATGGATTTGACTCCATCTACTGTCACATCATATGCAGATACTGAGCAGGATTTTACCAGTGATCATTCACTTGTTCAACAAGGTAAGTCCTCAGTATGAGGCACTCACATCTTCTGCTACATGTAGAGATTTATGCCCCAACACATTCTGCTCCTCAGGTGATTCCATTCCAGCATCCATTATACTAATGCTGTCACCTCGAATACGGAGCACATCATCTCCTTGGACACAGTTTCCATGAGTAGTATAGATCAACAGCGATCAATCTTTAGGATATTCTAGCATTGGCTCAATCATGCCACATTGCACCCTTGGATCTAGTTATCACCACCACTTTCGAACAGCAGATCATTCCTCAGCATGAGGATACTTATGCATCAATGCGGTCCTGCTCCAGTGCAATAGACATCATCAGGTTCAGCCATAGTGCAACCTGGGGAGACTTAGTGTTTCATCATGCACTTATGGCTATCATATACAATCCATACTTGATGCATATCAGTGGTTGGATCCAGGATTACAGATTAGTCCCTTGATTCAACATTCGGCATCACATATGCCTTAGAGACATCTTATGATTTTTCAGTTGTATTTCAGTCTTCTAGGCTATACTGTTAGCTCCTTCTCAATGAGCCTATGATAGTTGCTACATCCCATGCCGATGGATGTTTAGCTATGCACACCCTCTAACTCATGACAGTTGAGCATATAGGTTTGACAGATTGCCATACCTTGTCATTTGTACGGGCCCCAAATTTTCAGCCCCTGGATCACTCTCTGTCCACACCGACTATGCGGTCTTCTTCGACCCCGCATCATTTGACAGAGATGAGGAAGGAAATATGTAGAAGGTCAAGTCCACCTGCTGGTCGATTAAAAAATGACTGTGTGAATGTCTGCATGTATGGCTGCGTAGAAAGAGGAGAGTCCGAGCTACAAGGTTGGTTATCAAATGTTCCAATGAAATTAAACTCTTTTGTGCTACACTGTTTGTGACTAAGTTTTTCTTGTGTTCTTCTTTAGGAACTTCATGGAAGATGTGATGGGAAGAATGGATGGGGATGATATTGACTGTTCATATGCTCTAGCCAGTTTATTGAAGTCAAGAGATGTCATTGGGATACTAAGGGACCCAAGACACAAGCGCCTACATGTGCAAGTTGCTGAAGAGGTGATGAAGGACTTCAAGGATATTGTGGATGCAAAGGAGATGCTTGCTGCTTGTGATACTGCCGATGTAAGTTGTGAAGCTTACACATCTGTTTTTAAAATTTTCAAGGCGAAGGATGACCCACAACTTAAGAGGGGGAAATCCACGATATGTACAGATCATAAGTTACACTCATTGTACATGCTTCCGCTTAGTTAGTCACTGTGCTCACATACACACATACTACTCTGATTTCTTTTTAGTTTTGGATGCTAGCATATGCACCAAACAAAATCCACAAAAAGGTCTTGTACATGCACCCTCTACTTACCCAGTGCAATTTAAGAGGGGGTGTTAAAGATAGTGTAAATTGCACTATCCACATAGGGCATAGGGGCAAACCCTAACCCTAACCCTAAGGGGTTCACATGTATATCTTCATGTTCATTGTCAATACACTTAGTGTACAGTTAGTATCTTGTGTGCACTCCTCTCTCTCCCTCTCTCTCATTTCTGCTATCATCCATAAACCGAAGGAATTAGTTTTGACTCACCTTATTTCTTCAACCATCCTATCATGTAGTCTCGCTCATGTAAACTGCCAGTCCAGAGAATACGATGTGCAATGCCATATTTATTCTAGATGCTACTCTGACCAGGATTTTTTACAATAGTTGATCACCCGATTGGCCAACATGTTCCCTTAAACCAATGAATGGCTTCATGCCAAAACCCATTGAAGGGTGTGGGAAACAAATTACTAGTTTTAGATGCTCCACAATCCAATATGGCCCATCATACCATCACTTTAGATTTCCTAGAAGCTTTCCCAGCTTGGAATTGTAGACCATGACTAAATCTCCCTCCTTAAAAACTTTAAATTTAATATTATGGCTCACCCATGCCCTTATTTGTTCTTGAATCACTTGCATAATGTTTTGAATTTGGATCTAATCCTCTTCTAGCCAAAGTAATGCTCTTGTCAAAAGTGTACGGCTTCTTTTGGGTTCATTTTCTTCGCTGAAATTTGTAAACTTGAAGAAATGAATTCCATTGGGATGACTACTTTCAGCCCATAAACCAATCAAAATGGAATCATTTTGATTGTGACTTTGAATGCTATCTCTTATGTTTTCTAATGCCATTAACCTCAAGTTCCTCTTCATTGCCTTATTACTGCCTTCTGTCTACCCATTTTGTTGTGGGTGATATGTCGTAGCCACCTTGTGGATCACCATGTACACCTCAGTCAATTCCTTGATTGTTTTATTATTATTAAGGAAACGTCCTCCTTGATTAGAAACCAACTCAATAGGAAATCCGAATCTGGTAATAATATTTCAATATAAGAACCTGGTGATGCTTGATGTTGGATTGCCTTCTAAAGCTTGAGATTCCATCTATTTTGTACAATAATCTATTGCCATTACGACATACTAATTTCATGTATTATGATTTTGTTGGTTTGAATAGACCGATGAAGTCCAATACCCATTTCTAAAATGGTTCCTTGGGCAATGCTAGATTTAGTGGCATCCTATCAACATTTACGGACTGACTATCTCTTTAGCAATACCAACAACCTTAAGAAAAAGCATGTGCATTCTTAATTACGGTTGGCCACCACAAACAATCTTGAAAAATTTTTATTGTAGTGATTTCACTTGAGAAATGACCATTGGATACTCCCTAATGTACTTCCATGAATGAGATTTTCTACTAATGTTCTAGGACACATCTTCAAAACACTTGATGAATTCCTTGCTGGTGCAACATCCCTGTAATAATTAGGGATGGCTTTCTTTGAACCACAATCCTTTTCTATTTATCTGGAGGTATATCTTTTGGAAATACTCCATTCATAAAAAACTGAAGATTTGGTCATACCAATACAAACCATGAATCAGCTCTATCTCAAACAAATATGCATCACAAATCATCAGGGATTCCTTCAACTAAAATTTCATCTACTTTCAACCAATTCAAATAATCTAACACCAAACATTGTCTTCTTGGTGTCTGCACTACTAGATAACCAAATTCCTATAACAATAATATCCATTTAGTCAATCGGCCTATCGATTGTGCCTTGTTTACCAAAGATATAAGAGCTTGGTAATCAACATGGAACACCACTTTATTTCCTAGTAAATAGTTCCAAAACTTCCCAAGTGAGTAGATCGTGCCAAGGCACTCCTGTTCTATCTCACTAAATAGTTTCACTCCACTCTACTCAGCATATGGCTTGCATAATAAATGGGTTGATACCAACCTTTCTGCCCTTTTCACATCAGTACTATGCCAAAGGCTATATCTGATACATCCACAAATACATGAAATCTAAGCTCCAATCTGGCAACTACAAAATAAGAGTGAACCATTAATATCTTCTTTGACTGTTGGAATGACTTTTGTTATTCTACCTCAAGGAAAACAAAACATATTCCTTGGTTAACTGAGTGAGTGGTTGGAGCTCAAAAAAATATTATGCCATTTTACTTGTCCTACAAAATGTTGTAGTTCTTTCACATTAAGAGGGATATTTGCATTTTGAACAACTTCTCTTTCTGAGGGTTGATAGCTATACCCTCTTTGAATATTATATTTCCTAGCGAAACCCCATTTTTCATTGCAAATGCACACTTTGTTTGATTTAGACTCAATTGAGATTCTCAGCACTTGTCAAATCACAGGTGTATTATTGTAGATGCTCATTGTAGATGCTCATTATTGTAGATGTCAAATCACAGGTGTATTATTGTAGATGCTCATTCTACTTTCCAAAAACACTAAAATCATCCAAAAAACCCACATGAAATTGGTAAGATATAGGGCAAATAGAATGTTGGTGGTGTATTTTGATCTTGAAAGTCATCATATCATCGCCAAAAACACCCCATTAATCAAGTTCATCTTATCTTTATCTTCTTTATCCATTTGGATTTGATTGTAGCCACTGGAATTATCTAGAAAATTGTACATTTCAAGACTAGCAACAACATCAAGCAATGTCTCACAAAAAGAAAGAGGAAATGGATCCGTAATTGTTTGTTGCCTTCAGCATTCAATAATCAATAGAGATATAGAGCTTACCCATTCTTCTTCAAGATGTTTACAATAGGGGGAAGCCAAGTCATCTTATTCATTGGATAGATGATCAACTTGTCGATTTTTTCTTAACTTGTTTTGCAAAGTTTAAGTTCATTTGGTGCCTCTATTGCATGACTAGTTTGGCATCCTTCTACAATAGGGGGAAGCCAAGTCATGAATCCTACCCAAACAACTTGTCGATTTTTTTCTTAATTTGTTTTGCAAAGTTTGGGTTCATTTGGTACCTCTACTACATGACCAGTTTGGCATCCTTCTTCAAATTGATCCATTGCAAGCACAGATTGGGGTCGATGCCTCTCATATGAGTGTATTTTCATGCAAAAATGTATCTCTATTACCTTAACATGGCAACTAATTCTTCCTTGAATCTGCCCATAGTGTGGGCATTGACTTTGAATAGCTTAGAATCTTCAACACTACCCAAATTTACCTCTTGAAGGTCATCCTCCTTGACATGATATTTTTGCACATCTATGCTTCATACACGGATTACACATTTATAATGATATCCTCTCCATATTTTCAATAATGGGAAAGTTCCCCCTCTTCTAGCTCTAAATCCAACTCTGTAGCTTGTAATTCTTCTAGGTTATTTTTTGCTGTTGATACCCGTATTTCACACAGAGACCACACATACTATTGGAACAATATGAGCCTATTCCTCATATTGCTTACCACCTCAAAAATAGGGACCCCTACTGGGTTTGCATCCAAGAACTTTTGTTCCTCATCATCATCTGGTTTTGAGCCCATGTTAATGCCCTGTGCCATGAATGGCCATTTTTATTTCTTCAGAGTGACACTAGGAATTATTTGCATTTTCAAATTCTCTTCCGAATTCTTATTATAATGCCCCAATCCTACTTCACCCTTGGTGCCTTGATCCAAGGACTTCCTAACACCATTGGACATCGACATCATCTTCTTCCATTTGTAGAATCACAAAACTCATACAAAAACAATACCTTGAATACAGATTAACTAATTTTGGAGAATGCCCACTAGTTGAATCCATCTCTTATATGCCATCTACACTTGAAATGGTTGTGAGTTCTAGGTCAGATACACCCAATATCTTATACATGTACCGTGGCAAGATATTAACTAAAAATATGGCATCTAGTAGTACATCATCTAGGCTCTAACCTTGATATTGAACTTTCAATATAGGAACCCAACAATCCACTTCCTCTAGTTTAGCACAACACATCATTGGCTCCTTTGAGGATTGGCACTTTTTCACTGCCTCAACCTTGTAAATAACCTACTCATTGGGCCCTAAAAGCTCTCCTACAAGATTCTTCTTGACTTCTAAGGCCATCCATAATAGTTAGTCTACCATAATCTGCACTTGTACCTTTTTGAGGGATGCAAATAATTCTACTAAGAAATTTTCTGGGACCACACAAATAGTATTAGGATGAATTGTGAAAATTACATCTTAGGGAGCCTATTAGATTGAACTACCTTCTACTAGATCTGACTTATCATTGTTGACTGTTCCCCAACTGATCAGTGTGGTTCTTTAACTTTTGCCTTCCCTTGAATTTTTTGGATTTCTTTGAGTACACCACTGTGCACTTCCTCCTAGTCCACTATAAACTCGTCTCCTTCTTAGATGCTAGCTTTGTAATCATGGATAGGTGGTACCACTTTTATCCTTTTTTGAAGGCCTTCATAAGTGGATTTTGGGGTGTAAAAGATGCATTTTCCAACATGGAGGGAAGAGGTTTAAAATTAAAAAAAATGATGTGATGAGAAGTGCAAGGCATCCAAGAAATGCCAATTCACTCTACTCTATCAATTTGACAACTAGAGTGCTTCTCTCTCTCTCTCTCTCTATCTCTCTCTTCCCTTACTCATTTGTCTAACCATGCCTTCCTCTTTTGTACAAAATGAACAATCGTATGAGGAAGTGTACCGGCAGTAGCAACTATTTGTGCCTTGATGAGGCCAAAACAAAAGTGTCATCATCAAAATCCCTTTCACATGGTAAGATGTTTCTATTTTTTCATTGTTTATATGTGATTCTAATAGAGTCAAGTAGTCCTCATTCAATTCTGACTCTTCATTATGTTGTATGGTTTTCTATGCAAGAAATGCTAAGCACTTTGAATATCTTCGTCTCACTTGGCTTTGCTATACAGCTAATGAATTGAACATAGAGTATGGACTGAGTTGGTTAGGCAAGATCTCGATACATATAAGTGACATTGACCTCCCAGAGACTCCATGATTGTTGATGGTATCAACTAGCAACCGTGAAAAGGACAACAAAACTTTCCTTAGCAAGGTTTGTTCGAAGTTCTTGGATGAGTGTAGTGGGGCTTCATTGGTGTTGTCTTCCATTGCCTCATTGTTGTGCACTAGCAATTGGAGTTCAAGCTTGGAGATGATTATCTTTTGGGAATGCATCTCATCCATTTTTTCTTTGTATTTATGGTAGATGGATGTATATGCCTCCTTTAGCTTTCTCATTTGCAAGGTGACCTTTGCGTGTTCAGGAATGTCTTTGGTGTTTTTGGACCATTGGTCCAAGACTTGTGCTTGTGAAGTGCTGGCCTCTTGAGCAGTAGCAATTTGGTCCTTTAAGATTTTGCATTCCCTTGTAAGCTCTTCAATGCTGAATGTGCATATTGCCAAAGATTGTTGCATGTCTTTAAGCTTGTCTTGGAAATCCTAGAGTTCTTCTTCTTTGTGAATTAGAGTGAGTCGAGCTTGTGCCAATGCCTCCGTTTGCTAAGCATGTGCAAAGGTCAAGGAGTTATAGTAGATTTGTAGGATTGCCATTGCTTGTACTGCTGCTGTCAGCTGTGTTTGGATTTGGTGGAGGTTGGAGGTCACATCCCTCACTGCCTTCTCTTGAGCTTGGAGAGCTTGGTTCATGCGCACTTCTTCAATCTCCTTCTCATCTATTTGCACCCGAAGTGCCTTGACATCTATGGTGATTTCCTAGAATTGGTCTTCAATTTCTATTGCATTTTGTTTGTCCAATTCTCTTGCATATTCTTCCTTGCCAAGCTAGTGAATAGTTTGGACATTTGGATCAATTGGCTAGCTTGATGATGGAGAATGATAGACGGTGACGAGGACTAGCGATACTCTTGATAGAATTGGTTCCCATGTAGTCATCCTTATGATTCTGTATCAGTTTTTTGGGGGTTATTCCAATGGTATTTCAGTCACTTGGGTACAATAGACATATTGTTGATTTTGCACTAGCTCCCCTTGTGGCTCATGGACTAGCATGGCATCAATGGGTGGTGCTGGTGCTGATGTAGCCTCAGGCTCTGGTTTTGATCTTGCCTCAAGCTCTGGTGCCGATCTTGCCTACCTCAAGCTCTACCTACTGTTGTTGTTCGAGATATATTGGTTGCAGTTGTGCACCAAGCTCTCGTTGGGCAATTCCTCAATTTTGACCTCCGGAATAGGCATTTATTCTGAGGTATCTGCATTTGCCAATGTGATAGTAGGAGAAGTTGGTGACAGCTCCCATACTGGTTAGAAGGGAATGTCCAACTCCTCAATAGGTTTTGGTGATTGGGGTAGAGTCATTTCTCATTCCTATAGCTCTTTTTTGATGATTATAGCCAATAAGTGTGGATTTTTAAGTTTTTGGCCTAATGAACCATCTAGTTTTTTTGTGAAGAAGATGACTAAGTGTTGGATCCAATCTTGCTTTAGTTTCCTACTCAGCAAAACAAATGTGCAGAGTGGAAGGGATCAATTCTTGTCGCACTTAACCCCCAAGATTGTGGATAGGAATTGTGCTGCTTCCTTGAGGCGATGGTTAAGGATGGTGTGAAGTAATATGCCATCCCTATGGAACAATGTGCCCTTGGCAAGGAGAGGCTATACTTCGAGAAATTTAGCATTATTAGGCTGTGTAGGGTATTTGGCACCTTGTGTTGGGAGTGAGAAGGCCCTTTGACTGTATTGTCAAGGATAATGTTGAGTGGGCTCTGATGTACAGTGATGGTGGCATACTTGCCAACCTATACATTGTTGGAGTGGTAAGAATGGAGAAAGTCCCTGATGTATGTGGTCATTGTAGGACTGTCCTCCAAGAATTTTAGGCTCTCATACAAACTGCCCAGACCCCTTTGCTCTAAGAAAGATATTGTTGTGTTGGAAAGTGCATAAGTCGATGTAGGTGGCCACACAAGTTCCAATGACTGGGCCTCGTCAATGGCTATGTAGGCCGGTGGTGACTAGGGTGGCATTTGGGTCTCCATGTCATGCATAGAATCCTCCTTAGAGCTATCTCTCTAGACCACAAATGCTTGTGGTTGTCGTGGTTGTGAGGAGATAGATGGCTTCAAACTCTGGAGGGGATCTTGTGGTTGAGGCAGTGGGCTCTTTCTCTGCATTCTCTTTAGTGGCAGCATTGTTGCTAAACCTACATCCATGTGCATATGGTGTACCATTGATCATCAAATTAGCTGGCATGTAGGTATGACATTTGTGTGTGTTTGTGAGAGATATTATTTTTATACATGCTTTGAGAGTGTGGAATGAAAGTGTGTGGCACAATTATTCATGCAATCGACTTTGTGTCTAACCAAAAGCGTGTGAGTGCATGTGACCTAGTAGCTAGTTATGGACTAACTATATGCTTACTTTTTTGTTGCTGGGATTTTATAGGGCAGCTAGAACTTAGGCATCACTTCTGAGTCCTAGGTTGAAATCGATTGATGCTACCTATATGTGTAAAGACATACATATGCAAGTGAGTGCTCGTGATACAATCTAATCCTAACTATGGAAGACTTGGGTTTCCCAAATCTTTATTTGTGTCAGGGATGGCTTGCGTGTTGAAGTAGTAGTGCTTCAGTCAACTCCCGTTGATGGTTGTGTTGAATTGGACTCCATCTAATGTTTATAGTAGCATAGCTCCAATGGGATTCATCTTTCTGACTCGATAGGGTCCTTGACCTAGATACTTTAGTTAGCCCTTGTGTACTTTGGCATTGTATAACAATACCAAGTCACCTTCCTTGATGTCTTTAAGATTTCTATCAAACCCTACCTTTCTTTTGTGTTTTTCTGTTGTCATGGCATGGTAGGTGACTAGTCTTGTCTTTGTATGCTTCTCCAATTGATAGAGTCTATCTTTCAAGGATTCATGATCTCCCATGCATTCTTGTACTACTATACATAGGCTTGGTATAATAGATTCTAGTGGGACCATAGCTTCAAGGCTGTACACTAATTGAAAATGTGTGTTCCCTGTACTGACCTTGAGTGTGGTTCGGGTTAAAGTACACAGCGTAGCAGAATAGAAACTGAACAAAGAATAGAGAGTACACAACAAATTGGAGACAAACAAAATTTTCCTTCAATACTGATGTAGTACAGATGATGGCTCCATCCACCCGTGCACTCCCACAGTGGAGCTTAGGTGGCGATCTAGATAGGTACTAGGTGAAGAGCTACTAGCTGAAAGATCTGATTTAGTACAATGGACTAGGAAGGACACCTCTTTATAGCTATAAGGGCGATAGTCAGATCAATGTAGTCGATGGAAACGACCAGTCAACCTAGTCGGTGGAGCCAACCAGTCAACCTAGTCGGTGGAACTGACTAGTCATCCATGGAATATTCAAGGAATATTCTTGATACCATCGCCTCAAGGGCTCTTGCCCCCGAACCCCCATCAAGGGGGCCGTTGGCCCCCTAGGGATCCCCAACTGGGGGTCAACTAGCCCCAGACCCTAGTGAGAGCAAGGGGCTCCCACACAATCACCTTTCTACCATCAACAGTCTCATTGATAGACCTCATCTGACATGCAAGTCAGGATCCATCTAGTGTCCCGGGTTCACACATGGCTTCTCCTCATATGGGGGCCTTACAACTTGAGCACCTTGGACCACTGGTGGTTACCAAGAGGGTGGGGCATTGAACATATCTAACACCTCCCCTTAATGTCTGCCCGTAGGTGTCTGCCCGTAGGTGAACTACCTTCTTGGCCCAATGCCGAGTCTTTGAAGATGACCCTGAAGCTGATCCTTCCTGAGTGCCTTGGTGAAGATATCTACTCTATTTTGCTCTGTTGGATAGTAGACCAATTCCACTATGCCATTCTCAATCAAATCACACACATAGCGCTCCTTAGCACAGTTGCCTCATCCTCTTGCACTCCTGTGTGCCATAAGATCCTCCTCAACCACACTGCTTCACATGTAGCAAAACATGCTGCCTTGTACTCAGCCTCGGTAGAGGACAATGCCACTATTGGTTGTTTCTTACTAATCCAAGAGAAGATACCTGAACCTAAAGAGAAACAATTTCTAGAAACTGATTTCCTGGAATCAACATCTCTAGCCCAATCTGAGTCACAATGACCAACCAAGGGAGTGACCATACCATAGGTGATGCCATAATCAAGAGTGACCTTCACATACCTGAGCACCTGCATCCCTACATTCCAATGATTCTCCCGCGGTTATTGGAGAGCCTACTCAAAACGCCAACAGCAAAACTAATGTCCGGTCTGGTGTTGCACAGATAGATGAGACTGCTGACCAGCTTCTTGTACCTTCGGATGTCTGCTTGTGGTGAGGCATCCTCCATAGATAGCCTCGCATTTATCTCCATAGGTGTAGCTATCTCCTTGCACTTGGACATACCAAATGCCTTAAAGATCTCCCTTGCATATTTCTACTGAGAGATGAAGATCTTGTGTGGCTCTTGCCAGGCTTCAATCCCCAAACAATAGTGCATCAAGCATAATTCTATCATCTCAAACTTCGTGCTCAACACCTTTCTAGTCTGTTGGATCATGTCTTCATCTGTAATAAGGAGATCATCCACATATAGAACAATAATAGCAGATTTTCCACCTTTCCTATACACATACAAGTTAGCATCTGAGGCACATCTTTTGAAGTTTAATTTATGAAAGAATTTGTCTATCTGTTGGTACCATGCTCTTGGGGCCTGTTTCAGCCCGTATAGATCCTTCTTTAGTTTTCATATCTTGTTCTCAGAGTGGGGGGCCTCAAACCTTGGTGGTTGAGCCACGTACATGAAAGAATTTGTCTATCCATTGGTTCCATGCTCTTGGGGACTGTTTCAGCCCATACAGAGCCTTCTTCAGTTTGCATACCTTGTTCTCAGAATGGGGGGCCTCAAACCTTGGTGGCTGAGCCATGTACACCTCCTCCTTGAGGTCACCATTTAAGAATGCTGATTTAACATCCATTTGATAAACTAGCCACTTTTTATGAGCAGCCACTGATAGTACTGTGCGAATAGTGGTCATTCTGGCAGTCGGAGTGAAAGATTCCTGAAAATCAAACCCTTCAACCTGTGAAAATCCTTGTGCAACCAATCTGGCTTTGTACTTTTCCAAAGTCCCATAAGCCTTGTACTTTACCTTCCAAACCCACTTGGTGCTAATAACCTTTCTGTTAGGTGGTCGATCTACCAGCTCCCAAGTTTCATTCTTCATGATGCTGTCATATTCTACTTGCATAGCGTTTTTCCAATCTCGGTCTGCAAGTGCTTCCTCCAAACTCACAGGTTCCTTTACTTTTGCAATAATCTTAGCCATCAAGGCTATGTCGACTATGTGAGCAAAAGCCCTCCTTTGCTCCTCAATTCTCTGAGACCACCTTGCTCCATTTGCATGTTGCTCAATAGACATAGGCATCTGGTTATCATGGTCGTAGTGTTGCCTTACCCATCACGGCAGTGGCTTTTTTGGTGGTGTAACAATAGGTTGGTTACTTATACCTTCATCATATGATATTCCCTCCTCCTTTATAGCTCCTGGGATAGGTCTATAGTGAATTACCTCTTCACTTGATGATAAAGTGAAAGAGCCCTTCTCTGCCTCCACTGCATGTGGATGCTCCCTAAACACCACATCACGGCTTGCTCTATGATCTTCTTTGCCTCTCGGTCATACAACTTATAGGATTTCTTCTCATCACAATAGCCTAAGAAGATACATTTGGTGCTTTTTGGTTGTAGCTTGTTTCTCTCTTTTTCTAGTACATGTGCATAGCATTCACACCCAAACATTCTGAAGTGGGAGATAGATGGCTTCTTACCACTATAAGCCTCATGTGGTGTTTTACCTTTGAGTGCCTTTGTATAGTTGTGATTAAGGATGTAAACTGTAGTATTGACAGCCTCAACCCAAAAGTGGTTTGGCAATCTAGCACCTTTCAACATACACCTCTCCATCTCCACGGTGGTCTGCATTCGGCATTCAACAACATAATTTTGCTGAGGCGTATGTGATATCATCTTTTGTCACTTGATCCCTTTGCTCTTGCAAAAATCTCCAAACTCTGTAGAAAGAAACTCACCACCACCATCCGATCTGATTTTCTTCACTTTTCTCCCTATTTCATTTTCAACAAGCTGTAGCCATTCTTTAAATTTACCAAAAGCTTGAGCCTTTTTGTGAAGAAAGTACACCCGCATCTTCCTACTATAGTTGTCAATTATCAATAGAAAATAGGAATATTCCCCCCAAGGCCTGTGTAGTCATCTTACTGCACAAGTCAACATGCACCAACTCTAGAGGAGCGTTTGCTCTATTCTTGCTTTCTTGTGGGAATGCCTTTCTCTATTGCTTGCTCATCATGCAAGCTTCACATGGTTCTTTGATTTCTGCTATTGCAGGTAAGTGAGCAACCATACCTTGCTTTTACATCTCCTTCAGCACTGCAAATCCAATGTGGCCGAATCTTTCGTGCCAAAGTATGCTTATGCCCACTCCAGCAGTGGCTGTAAGAGCACTTAGCTCAAACAGGTTGTTCCTCCTTACTCCTATGCCAACAAGATTGCTTGCACTATCCAAAATTCTTGCTCCTGTCTTGTTGAACCTCACCTCATGGTCAAGGTCAGTTATGCAAGCAACTGATAGCAAATTTCTCTTGATTTGTGGAACATACAGCACATTAGATAGTTTCTTAACATCTCCATTTATAGAAACAAATGAAACCGTACCTATACCCTCAACAAGGCATTTCACGTTATTTCCAACCATCACGATGATGGGTTCCTATAGAGGCTGCATGGAGTAATATAGACCCTTCTTGCAGGTCATGTGATGGGAGGCACCACTATCCAACACCCATGAATCAGTGGTTGATGGTTCTTGAACTGAGGAACACTCTTCCTCAATGGCCAGAAATAGATCCAACTCTGCTTCCGCTGTGTTAGCTGTCTCTTTCCCCTTATCTTCTTCTTCAGGGTACCATTCTTTTCATCTGCTTTCTTGACCCGGCAATTTGCAATCACATGGCCCTTCTTCTTGCAGTAGAAGCATTCTCCCTGAAACTTCTTCTTGCCGCCCTTCTTCTTTTTGTCACCACTAGTAGAGGACTCACCTTTGTGGACAAACCACCTTTGCCTTTTGCAATGGCAAAGAATGCAACATCCCCATTGCTGCCTCCATCTCGAGCTTTAAGCCTCAATTCCTCCTCCATAAGTAAAGCACAGAACTCCTCAAATGACATTGGTTGACTGTTAAGTGCTGTTACCAGTCCATCAAACCTTGGTGGACTCCGGTGGCAAGTTGTCTTCTATTCCACTGGCTTCTTCTCCTGACTTGACATGAGACATGTGAACGGCAATGTAGTGTTGGGCACCTTTGCGGACTAATATTTTGCAATGCTTGATGGTGAGTGTAGAAGACAAAATCATTTGCTAGTAGATAGTGCCAAACTATTTTAACACTATACACCATTGCTAGGGCTTCTCTTTCTATGGTGGTATAGTTGATCTTCGCATCATTAAGTTGTCGATTGGTGAAGTAGAATGGGTAGTCTTTCTTATGTTCACCAGGTTGACAAAGAACACTCCCAATTGCATACTTGGATCCATTAGTATGAACATGAAAATCATTATCCCAATTGGGAGATATAAGGATGGATGTTGTGATTACGTGCCACTTTAAAAGCTCAAAGGCTTGGTTGCACTTTTCTGTCCATGAGAATTCCACTAATAATTTGTAAAGTGGTCTGGCTATCATGGCATACCACAATATAAATCTTCTATAATAGCCGGCATGTCCCATAAAGACCTATACACCTTTGTAATTTGTAGGAGGGGGCAATTCCATGATGATTTTGATTTTGTCCATGTTAGTTTTGCAATCCCATGTTTAGAAACCATGTGTCCCAAAACAACTCCGTGGGTGACCATGAACTGGCATTTTGTTGGATTTAGGGAGATGCCATACTCCCTGCATTTGATTAGTATTGCTTCAAGACAATGGAAGTGGTCTTTTTTGTTCTATTGGATGCACAAATCATCCAAGAACACCTGTAAAAACTTATTCAAAAATGACTTGAAAGCTATGAACATGACTCACTAGAATGTGGCCGAGACATTACAAAGGCCGAATGGCATGACTCTATATGCAAAAATACCCCATTTTGTAGCAAATTGTTTTTTTGATTGGTCTTTAGTAGCAATTTGCACGTGGTTATAGCCACTGAAGCCATCCAAGAAGCTATATATTTTGGAACCTGCCACCTTTTCCAACACTATTTTTATTAAGGGTAGGGGATAGTGATCCCTAATTGTGGCGGCATTCACATTCTTTATGTTTACGCATATTTTGAGCTTCTTGTTGTGTTTAGGCATGATGACGATGGGTGAAACCCAATCAAATTACTCAATCTCATAGATTAATCCAGCATCTAAGAGTTTTCCAGCTTGTCATAAACCATGGTGCCATACTTAGGATTTGTGTGATAAGGTCCACATACCTTAGGGTGGGCACCTTCCCTTATAGGTATCATGTGTACTACCATGTTTGGTGAAATTCCTTTCATCTCTTTGTACGACCATGCTAGGCAATCATGGTATTCCATTAGGAGTACTTTGAGTTTGGTTTCATCTTCCTATTGAAGCTATTTCCCAATGAAAACTGGTTTTTCTTCCTCCCCTTCAAGAGCAAGGTTTATTGTGCAAGTTTTTGCCGGTCCCTCATAGATTGGAGTTTTTCCAATGCTGTTGATTTCTTGAACTTCAGATTCTCTTAGTGGTCTTGGCATTGCTATGGGGACACTGCCACTTGTGTAATTCTTGAAGTACCCCAGTACTTCTCAAAGATCAGCCTCTGATGGTGTTGAACTAGCCTAATATTTTCCATGTGTACTAGGTGGCATAGTTTCATTAACCAATTTGTTAGGCTCTTTTTTACTTTCTTTTTCTGAAGTCTCTTGATCGAGATTCATCCACACATGTGATTTATACTTCCAAAACTTCTTATGTTGGGAACTATGGTGTAACTTTTCCACTAGTAAGGTGTTCCCAAGTAAGGGTTCATTTGCTGCGCATACTCCTTCTAGTCCCTTAGGAGACCATTCAAGAGGCAGTGGCTCTGATTTTGAGGGATCTGGCTTTGAAATTAAAAAATCCTTGTTTGGACTCGTTCGAATTCATTGAAGTGTTCGGCCTTGGCTTTTTTGCAATTTCCTCCTGTACCTTTCTAATGGGATCTTCTGCTATTATTTAACTTTGGAGGTTCAACTTTTGGGAGCTCGACTATCATTAGGGCATGCAAAATGGCTAAGTCATTATCAAAGACTTGATCTTCAATTTTAGCATTCTCAGCCTCAATTTCAAGGTCCCAAGGAAAATCTGAGTCATCATTGGTATGGGTACCTTCTTTAGGCTCATTATCCCACTCAAGGTCAGCCTCACCATAAAGAATGGCACCTCTAGATCGATTGGTTCTTCATATGTGAGTGGAGGATCTACTTGTAGCACCTTAACATCTACTATCTATGAGAAGATGGGGTCTGATGAATGATAGTTGTCGATGGTTGCCAATGTTTGTATCTAGTTAATTACATTGCTTTGTGTATTGCCTCCTATGGCATGCTATTGCAGGGGAGCTGATTTGATTGAGCTCATCATTGAACATGTGTCATCCAATGCTCTAGGCACAATTGGTTTTATAGCTCCTGTCCCCACATTTACCCAGACTGTGGTGTCAAATTTTGGATTGCCAGTCTATCAGTTTCCTAGTCATAGAGGACTGATGCCTCCCGTAACCAAGGACATCCCAATAAGCTTTGATAGGACCAGATCCAAGATTGTGAATTGAAGGGAAAAGCAGACTCCTGCGACCTTTGTTGACACGCCATTCACTATTCCCAAGGGTTTAGCCCGTGAATCATCGGCAAGGCATATGTTAAAATTATCCTTTTGCATTGGTGGGAGATACCACTTTACACGTGCTCTACCATCCACTATGGCTTGGACTTCATTACATGCCTTGTGGATCAAAGGCATAGTAATGTTGCGTATGCCATCTCTCTCACCCATCCACATGGGGATATCTTTGATGTCATCCATAGGTGGAGGGGGATTTGCCAATTCGATCCAGCCTTTGAAACTCTCCTAGAGATTGGGAAAATTCCGTAGTGAGATTCCAATGGGAATCGACACAGGGCAACTTAGGATGCTAGAGAGTGTAGCTCCTTCAAGTTGACGTGGCAGTACATTATGTTGCGGAGCCTATTGTTGGAATAGAGGCTTGAGTATAGTATCAATACTTTGTGGGGCCAAGTCATGGATTGGACCTTGAGCTTGCTTCTTAGCCTCAAATTGAGCTTGTTTCTCAGCCTCAAATTGAGGTTGTTCCTTTTGTACCCATTGTTGAAGTGCTTCAAAACGAGCCTTCTCCACCTCTGCATTTGGTTATGGAGCTTATTTTATTTGAGGCTCGGGAGCTGATGTGGATGAGCTTGGCTGTGCATTGCTTAGAGGAGGTAGAGGCACTTGTACATTCTTTTTAATAAATCATTTGGGTTGGATTGGAATGTTAGGATCCTTGGTGGCCTCTTTCTACTAGCGTGTAATTACATTCACAAGTTGAGATATTATGCTTGCCGGTCCTAGACTTTGTGATGGTCCACCCCAATGATGCCGATTAGGACATCAAGCTTAAACTTTGTTTGTTGTGGGACCTTATTTTTCATGGGCCAATCCATACAGGCATGTCCTATGCCACAATCTGTACAGAGTGGTTGGAAAGTAGCGGGGCTACCATGATGACACTCTGTGATCCGATGATTTTCTCCACAACCGTAGCACTGCTTGATATGTATTGGGTCGAATTTGATTTGCATAGACTAGTATTAGACCCTCTGCAACTTCTACATAGTACATTGGGTACTCTGCTTCATACTCGAATGGCAAGCCTACTTCCTCGGCTTGCAGTTGTTGTATTGGAACTGCCTAAGGACATGGATTTGGCGCTCTTGGATATGGTCGTGGATTTGGATTCTTGAGTAATTATGGGACTTGTGTCTGAATGGGAACAAGATTTAGCCTTGGTGCTCGGGGTGCTTCTGTAGGTGCCGGTTGCTTGTACACTGGCATGGGTGCCGATTGGTATTGTTGAGGTCGAGGTAGGTTGTTGCGCATGTTGAAGATGCAATTGTTTTCATCATGGCCACCGACGATGCAGATATGGCACTACGACCTTGGCAGTGGATTTTCTTGTGCAATGATCCTAGCTCTTAGGACCGAGCACTCATTTTTTGTATGATTGGCCATGCAGTGTGGGCACCAGACATTTTCTTGCCGTGGATAAGTCTGAGGTGCTGATTGAGACAAGTGAAGCTTTTGTTCCATGGCCTGCATCATTTCATCTTTTAGCTTCATGGTCATGACCTCTACGTGATCCTCATTTGATGTTCTAGCAGTGGACTTGGATTTGCACATTTTAGAGTGCTTATCTCGTGCACTAGATCTTCCATCTGTGAAGAGAGTGGGAGAGAGGTAAGGAGTCTCACTTGCAACTTTCTCACATACACAATGGGGGAATACACACAAAGGTGGAGGCTGAAAACAGTTTTCCTCTTCTTAGTTGTGAAAGCCAAAAAACTCTCTCTTACAAAAAGGAATAGATGAACCCTATATGTGGGTCTCAAACCAAACTCAACTAACCTAGGTGGCATACTAACTAAGCCACTAACTGGAGTACATAAAGATAGTTGTCATCCAGCTATTATTCATGGGCGGTGTACCAACCGCATCTTCAGCTAACAAGTCGATGACGTAAATGCACAACGGTCACCCTGGCATATCATGAGTGGAGCTCGATATCTTAACACTCCCCCTCGAGCTCAATCCCAATTCTTGCACACCAAGCAGGTCTCTGAACTTGTGCAGCTTCTCTATGCCCAATGCCTTCGTGAATATGTTAGCTATCTGATCCTCTATGCTGCCATCAACTAGATCAATAAAACCTACTAAAACCTTCTCCTACACATAGTGGTAATGCACCTCAATGTGCTTTGTTCTAGCATGATAGACTGGGTTATTTGCCAAGTGTATACTGCTCACATTGTCACAATAAATGACAACTGGCCCATCTATAGACTAATGCATATCATAAAGCAGCTTATGCAACCAAGCTGCCTCACATGCAGCCATTACTGCACCCCTGTGTTCAGCCTCTGTGCTCGACAAGGCAACTGTAGGCTATTTCTTGCTGCTCCAAGTGACTGCAGTACTCCCAAAAGAAAACACATATCCACTGGTAGATTGTCTATCAGAAATACTACCAACCCAATTAGCATCAGTGTATCCATGCAACTGTATTTGAACCCTAGTCTCATAAAATAGTCCATACTACAATGTGGACTTCACATACCTCAGTATACATCTATCCGCATCCAAATGCCATTTCCTTGGAGCCTGCATAAACTGACTTACCAACCCAACAGCATAGCTCAAATTTGGCTTGGTAATAGTCATATAAATCAAACTTCCTACTATGCATCTGTACATAGTAGGATCTTCCAGAAGCTCACCTGCATCTACATTGAGCTTCACATTCTACTCCAAAGGAACTGAAATAGGCTTACAGCCTATCATCCCAGATTTGGATAGCATGTCCAATCCATACTGCCTATGCAAGAGCCATCTCCCACTTGTGGATCTAATCACCTCAATGCCCAAGAAGTAACACAGCTCTCCCAAATCCTTCATCTCAAACTTCTGCTTCAATAGCATTTTCACATGAAGGATATCTTCATCACTATCATGTGTGATGATTAAATCATCAACATAAATGACAAACAGCATAATACCTTTCTCTGTTTTTCTCACATAAAGTGAGAAATTTGCTGTGGAAATCTCAAAGCCAATAGTGACAAGATACTATCCTATTTTGTCAGACCATGCTCTGGGTGCTTGCTTCAAGCCATACAAGGCTTTCTTCAACTTGCAAACAAACTCAGGATGAACAGCATGCACATAACCTGGTGGCTGCTCCATATAGACCTCTTCTTACAAATCACCATGCAAGAAGGCATTCTTTACATCCATCTGATGTAAAGACCATCCCTTCGATGCAGCCATAGCAATAACTGCTCTTACAATTGCCATTCTTGCAACCGGATTGAAAGTTTCTTCATAATCAATGCCATATGTTTGTGCACACCCCTTGACAACTAATCTTGCCTTGTATCTGCTCACAGAACCATCTGCATTGTGCTTCACCTTATAGACCCACTTGCAGCCAATTGCATTCTTGTCTTTAGGCAAAGGCACCAATTCCCATGTAGCATTTGCTTCCAAGGCATCCATTTCTTCATCCATGGCTTTCTCCCATTTTTCTTTTCCCATGGCTTGCTCAAAAGAAGTGGGTTCTGGTTCTTGTATCACTTTGACCATATAGGCATAGTGAATGGCTGTAAATCCATCATATTTCAGCCTATCCACAGGATACTTGACTCTGGTAGACCTGCGCAAAATAGGCTCACTACCAGGTGCTCTCAAAACATCCTTGGTCTTCATTACTCCAAGTGTAACAATAGAAGGAATACCCAACTCATCATCAATGCTATGCTCTAAGCCACTAGATTCACCATCCACATAAGAGTGACCTACATTCACATCAACCATGGGCTGATCTACTTTCTCTTTTCCTTTTCGTGATACCTACATACCACTATCTGCATTCCTTTAAGGAGATTCTCCCGATCTCAATCTGCCTATCCATGGCAAAGTATGTGAACCACTGCTAGAGGACACTACAGGTCCACTAATATTTTGTGATTACGGCTATGAATTCTGTGTAGCATTACCATTTTGTGCATCTACATCATCAACCACATTTACTAGTTTATATCAATTGCTTATCTCATCAAAAGCAACATCTCTGCTTACTGTAAACTTACGAGTAGAAGGGTTATAGCATCTATACCCTTTCTATTGCAGAGAATAACCATTAAAGATGCACTTCTTAACTTTTAGATCCAACTTGGACCTCAACTCATCTGGCACATGAACATAGGCAATGCAACCAAAAACTTTCAAATGAGAAATATTTGGTTTCCTACCAGTATACCTCTCCTCTGGTGTCATGCCATGTATTGCTGTAGTGGGAGTCCTGTTCATTATGTAGACTCCTGTAGCAACTGCTTTAGCCCAATAAAAATTTGGCAGGTCTTTTTCGTTGAGCATGGCATGAGATACCTCTCGAATATGCCTGTTTTTCCTTTCTGCAAGTCAATTTTGCTGTGGGGTATAGCTGCATGAATATTGCTGCTTTATCCCATGCTCCTACAGGAACCTTGCAAACTTATTTGAGAGGTGCTCTCCCCCTCCATTTGACCTTAGGCATTTTATTTGCAAGCCTGTTTGTTTTTCAGCCATAGCTTTAAAAGCTTTGAAATGCCCAAGCACTTCACTTTTCTTTTTAATAAAATACACCCAAACTTTTCTACTGTAGTCATCAATAAAAGTGACAAAATAATGACGCCCTCCAATAGATGCAGCTTTAGTAGTCCACACATCAGAGTGGATTAATTCCAATGGCCTCTTACTCTCTTGAACATGTCTAGGAATGGTTTTCTTGCCTGTTTTCGAAATTGACTGGCTTCACATATCTTATGAATTGCTGCAACCTTGAACTTGGGCAATCCTGCAACAATATTTTGGGCCTGCATTAATTTAAGTTGCTGTACATTAACACGACCAATGCGTTTATGCTAGATATCAATATTGCACCGGTCCCATGTGCAAACATTGCTGCACTCAATTCAGGCATGTTTAGATCCAACGTAAACATCCTGCCCTTCTTCTTCCCTTTTGCTATCAAGCGATGTTTATTTTTCATATCCTCAACAAAGCATTCATGAGGATTAAATCTGACCTACAAGCCCTGTTCAACGATTTGACCAATAGAAACCAGGTTCTTGGTGATGTTCGGAAGATGAAATACATCAGACATGCATTTCTTTTTCCCATCCTGCATAGACAAAGGAATTTTACCAATCTGCACAATAAGATGTGCAGTATCATCACTAGTCTCCACAAATCATGGTTTTTCCATTTTCCTTGCATCCTACATCCATTCTGCATGACTTGTCGTGTGGTTTGATGCACCTGAGACAACATACCACACATAATTGCTTTCTTCTACACTTGTCACAAAATTGGTCATGTGCTGCACCATAAGCAAATGCTCATTTCTGTCATCACCCTGTCTACTAGAGGATGCATAATTGCCTTGTTGCAATTTTCCATTCATAATGTCATTCTGCTTTTTGTGGCAGTCTTTAGCCATATGACCCATTTTACCACAATAGTAGCATTCAACATTGCTGTTTGCATTTTGGCCTCTCTGCCATCCACCACAACCTCTTTGTCTCCCCCTGCCTCTAAGGTTACCACATCCTCCTCTATAGGAGCTACATATTATGATTTTTGCCACAGCCTCCAGATCAGTCTACTCTACCTCTGCCTATACCTCTTCCATCATTTGAGTAGAAGATAGTTTCTTTTGAAGTTCCTCCTGAAGAAGATGCACCATCATTTCTCTGCTCTTTAGAAATAAGAAGAGCAATCAACTCCTCAAAATCAGGAAATTTTTCACGAACGGCAATGGATGTCCGAAACTGTGCATAATCCTTTCGTAGACCATTCAAGGTCACAGAAACTAAATCATCATCTTCTAGTGGCAACCCAATGGAACCAAGTGCATCTGCAATCTTCTTCACCTTAATGTGATAGTCATTGATGCTCATATTTTCTCTCTGCACATTGTGCAACTCCTACTTGAGCTGCATTTTCCTGGCTTGCGTATTTGTGCTGCATATTTTTGCCAAAGTATCCCATGCCTCCTTTGGCGTTCTTGCATCTTGAATATGCACAATCATAGAATCTGAAATACTGATAGATAGCCATTACATAACTTTTTTGGCTCTCTCATGCCAGCCTTTAAATGCTTGCATTTCCTGTTGATTGGGAACATTAGAAAGAACTGGTTCTTCATTTCCTATAATGAACTCCCAATAGCCTTTTCCTATAAGGAAGTTCATCATTGTAAACTCCCATGCTTGGAAGTTGTTCTTGTCAAGCTTTTCAGTGACAATCTGTGAAAGAGATTCAGATGCCATTACAGAACACAACAAAATATTCTGTCACTTTAAAAAACACTTCTGCCTCACAAGGCAAATCTGCAAAACTGACGAAAGTGGTATTTGACCACACAATCACTTCCTAGCGATGATTTTGCATCAATAGGCAATAAGAATGATACTGTCACTCCCAATATCTCTGTGCATAGGCATACGATGCAATTTCTGCAGCAACTTTTCACCGACTTGCAGAACAATGGTCGCACAGCCAAAACAGGCCACTTTTCTGAGTGCCTGCGAAAAAACTTCCGCCACTAAAACGAGCACCGAAATGGCCTCAAATCAGAAAAATAATGTCACCAAAAGCTTCACCCTTGCGCGTAGCATATACCACCCTCTCGCCGCACCATGAAGGGTGTCTCAATCTGAGACAGTGCACTCTTGCACTTTTCGACTGTGCTACCTGTAGAGATTTGCTCCCAAACTCGAAAAAGGAAAGCAACACTGATCCTCTTACCAAGACATTGCAAACTTGGTTTGCTTCCTTAAGCTCCTTACCAGGAACCGAGCTCTGATACCATGTGAAGAGAGTGGGAAGAGGTAAGGAGTCTCACTTGCAGCTTTCTCACATACACAATGGGGGAATACACACAAACGTGGAGGCTGAAAACAATTTTTCTCTTCTTAGTTATGAAAGCCAAAAAACTCTCTCTTAAAGGAATAGATGAACCCTATATGTAGGTCTCAAACCAAACTCAACTAACCTAGGTGGCATACTAACTGAGCCACTAACTAGAGTACATAAAGATAGATGTCATCCAGCTATTATTCATGGGCAGTGTACCAACCGCATCTGCAGCTAACAAGTCGGTGACATAAATGCACAACAGTTACCCTAGCACATCATGAGTGGAGCTCGATATCTCAACACCATCATCACTGCTGGTGTCAGAGTCGGTCATGCCACCTCAATGTCAATGGCGACCGCATGAGTAGCACTGAACGTTTCGTAACTCTGCTAATCTTTTTCATATCCATGTGGATTTTCTTCCTTAGTCCTGCAATGAACCAAGCCTTGAGGTACTTTGCATCAGGGCGTGGGTCACATTTGGCAAATATCTTTTTCATCTTGCCTAGATACGTGCGTACATCTTCTCGATGGCCTTGTTTGATCTTGCTGAGTTGGAGGGCAGGATCATCTTGTAGTCTCTCCATTTAGAAGCGCCTCTTGAATTCTATTTGAAGCAGGTCCCATGTGGCTCTCTCTTCCATGAGGAGATCTAGGTACCATTCTAACGCTTCATCGGTTAAGGCCATGGGGAACCAGGTGACCTTGGTTTCATTGGATTGTTGATCTCCACCCGCCGCTCGGCATGCGGCATCAAAATGCTAGAGGAAATGGGCTGGATCTCCTCTACCATTATATTTGGGAAGTTCTAATTTTCCCAGGGGGTGCCTGCCTTGATTATTATTATTTCTACGATTGAAGAGATTGTTACCCTCTGCATCAAGGTCAATATCCCCATCATCATCTCGTGATGGCGCCTGGCCATGTTGTGGCATGGAGGAGTTAAAGGGATTTCTTGAATTTCAGGGGGAGAATAGGGGTAGAGGATTGTCGAAGGCATTGGCCGCAGTAGAGGTGTATGCAAATTTGGCAAGCATTGGTGTTGGAGGCATTGGCCAGGGAGCGTAGCTACATTTAGATTGGGCGAGAGTTGCAAAGGGTGTCTCTACTGCAAGTGTGGGTGTTGATGTAGTTGTGTTTGGAGGGTTAGAGTTGTGTTAGTGTTGCAGGGACCATAGTGTTTGCCTAAGATTGTTCCACGTGTGTAGGGAAATGTGCTGATGCAGACGAATCATCAATCGGAGGTCATGGTGTAAAGATATGAGCGAATTAGTGCAAAACGAGGTCCACACAGGGGCACAAATTAATGAGTGCTAGGGATGCAAAATGAAGTGCAATGGGTTGGAAAATGCCCCATAGTGTGATGTTTCTGTGTGTGAAATTGTGGTTCAAACCGTGTCTAGTTTGGGTCCCAAACGGGCGAGATATGAAGGGTTGAAGTAGGGGTGAAATGGGGTCTTTTTGGTGGTGGTGGTGGTGGTGGGGGTTCTCCTTGGTCTTAAGGTTGGTGTGAATGTGCTTTAAGTCATACTGAGGGTGAGTAACTGAGGTACTTCCAATTAGTCTAACTAACCTGTCCACTTGTTCTAACTGTGAGTTATTCTAACCCAGCTTAATCTGACCTAACCTAACTATGGATCAAACTGACTACAAGTAGCTAAACTAACCACAATTAGTTGAGCTAACCTAATTGTCCAGTTAGTCTAACTAACTAACACTTAGACTAACCTAACTATAACTAAGTAACCTAGAGTTAATCTAACTAACTTGAGTTAAATCTAATCTAGCCTAAGACTAACCTAAATGGGTTAGTCCTAAGGTTAGATTAGGTTTTCAAAAAATATATATATAATCTAATCTAGCCTAGGTTAAACTAACCTAACTAGGGTTAGTCCTAAGGTTAGATTAGGTTAAACTAACCTAACTAGGGTTATTCCTAAGGTTAGATTAGGTTTTTAAAATATATATATATATATATATAATAAAATTATTATTATTATTATTATTACAAATTTTGAGGGGCGTCGGGCAACGGCGGCGGCGGCATTGGAGGGGAATGTTTGTTGAGGCCGAGGGGGAGGGGAGTGTGGAGAGGAGGGGAGGGGGGTGGTGAGGGGAGGTATGGGAGGGAGTGTGGTGAGGGGGTTGTAGGAGGCGGTAGCGGAGGGTAGGAGGGCGGAGGAGAATGCACAGGAGGGGAGTGCGGCACCGCAGGAACGGGCAGAGGTAGAAATGGTGGGGCAGGCGCCGTTGCCTATTTGGGTGGATCCACCTCGAGCGGGCTGTCGCTAGAGTGTGCACTGCGGATGCGCCGCCACATAGGCAGGCGTTGCAGGCAGTCGCCTAGCCACCTTGCAAGGGCTTATAAGCCCTTGCTTAATATAAGGGCTAAAGTGCTTTAGTTATTGATAGGTAGGTTAGGGAGGGAGTGCGGCTGGCAAGGGGGGGAAGAGAGAGAGAGAGAGAGAGAGAGAGAGAGAGGAGGGGGGGAAGAGAGAGAGAGAGAGAGGGGGAGGGGGGGGAAGACAGTAGGTGGATGGCTAGGCCGCTACGGGAAGGGCTCGAAATAACTCACGATGTGAGGATGGGAGTAGGGTGGTGGTCGATGGAGAGGGAGGAGTGTCTTGCATAGGGCTCGAAATGGGGAAGAGGATGGAGTTAAGATGTGAAAGAAGAAGAATGAGGGGGTGGAGTGGGTTTTTATAGGAAATGGGTGTAGGTTTAGGGTTAAACCCTAAACTCTTCCCGAGTCATAACTCTTCATGGTTAGCTGGGATCGCTCTTCTGTAAAAAGGTGATGATTAAAATTGCAAGTTCTACACATTCGTCTCCACTATCTAGCCTGATTTCTTTGTCAAGTGGCGTCTTTTTAAGAAATAAAGAAAATTTTTTAAGGTAGTAACGCAAGGTTGATTCTTGGGGTTGATATGTTTGGCTAGAGTTGGGAAAACTTTTACTCTCCTTGCCCTTGAGTGTTATGTTCATGAAAGTTCATAGTAGTTTGTTTTTAACACATACCTGCGCATGTTTACTCGTTACTTGAGATGATAGTGTGAAGAGAGTGGAAGAGAGGTAAGGAGTGTCACTTGCAGCTTTCTCACATACACAATGGGGGAATACACACAAAGGTGGAGGCTGAAAACAGTTTTCCTCTTCTTAGTTGTGAAAGCGAAAAAACTCTCTCTCTTACAAAAAAGGAATAGATGAACCCTATATGTGGGTCTCAAGCCACAAACTCATCTAACCTAGGTGGCATACTAACTGAGCCACTAACTAGAGTACATAAAGATAGCTGTCATCCAGCTATTATTCATGGGCAGTGTACCAACCGCATCTGCAACTAACAAGTCAATGACATAAATGCACAACGGTCACCCTGGCATATCACGAGTGGAGCTCGATATCTCAACACTCCCCCTCGAGCTCAATCCCAATTCTTGCACACTAAGCAGGTCTCTGAACTTGCGCAGTTTCTCTGTGCCCAATGCCTTCGTGAATATGTCAGCTACCTGATCCTCAGAGGTGTTGCCATTAACTAGATCAATAAAGCCTACTAGAACCTTCTCCAGCACATAGTGATAATGCACCTCAATGTGCTTGGTTCTAGCACGATAGACAGGGTTATTTGCCAAGTGTATATTGCTCATGTTGTCACAATAAATGACGGATGTGTCGTCTAAAGACATATACACACTCTTATTGGGTGCTATCAGGGCAACACTCAATTGAAGCAACAAATTTTGTAATTGACTAATTTTCCAATGGTAAAACAAATCCAAGGTGTTTATGCAAGAAGAACCACACAAGAATAGTATTGAATTGTCCAAAGCAAATGTGTCTAGTAATTTCACGAAAGGCCAATGAGGAACTTCAAAAGAACATGAAGGATGTGACTTACATAGAACAACTGAAGCACCTATGGAGTCGGTGGGTTGCATTTAGAAGACCGAAGAAGCCTAAAGCTGGAGTTACAAAAGGACATCAATCACAAAAAGAATGGGATATAAACATCTCTTCTATCATTCTATTTTTGAAAGTTGGTATTTTTGTGACATTCTTCATTGATGTTACAAGATTGGTTTTAAAACCATTGTATTAAAAACAAGTGTCATTCTATATTGTTTTTTCTGCTCTCTTCCTTGTGTAAGCTCGGTTTTAAAATCGATAGTGTGTCGTTTATGCTATATTACTATTGTGCAAGACTTTATTGATACTGTGCATGTGTCTTTTGGGAAGAGTTTGTCGCCCCATGTAAAATCTTTTCACTTCCTTGTTATATCATGTAAGGGTGATGCTTTGTGAGCAAAGTGGTATATAAATCCTTTGTAATATGAGCATAACCCAAGAAATGATCTTACTTCATGTGGTTCATGAATCACCTTCAATTTTTCAAGATCCATTTTGATCACACCATGCAGAACAATATGCCTTAAAAATCTGATCTCTGGAAGAAAAACATCATTTTTCTTAGCATTATCAAAAGTTGATGTTCCTTCAGAAGCCCAAACACAATCCTTAGATGTTCTCTATGCTCTTCTTTATCCTTAATGAATACCATGATATCATCAAAGAAAGTTCCTACAAAGGATCTGTGCTTCAAAAAAAATCCATCTCATCATTTGGTTGAATATTGCTAGAGCGTTACTCAAAACAAAAGGGACTACTAAATATCCATAAAGCCCTTGTACTATCCTACTATAAGATTGCATCTCAATTACAACTACTAGAAGAAGATGGTGATGGTTCAACAAGGGGAATGAGACATACAATTCAAGCCAAAGTTTTGGGTAGCCTTATACAGATGGTGAGCCACATCAAGGAGAAAAGGTATTTAAGAAATCGGTTTATTTCTATTTAAGTTATGTACGAGAGCCTGATAAGGATGGGAATGAGAAATGTCTCACCATTGATAGGAGAAAGTTCATAGAAGAGTTTAAGAAAGGATTCCTACAGGACGTACCTAAGTCATTGCCACTTGAGAGACTAGAGGATCTTACTAAAGACTTGATTTTGGGTAGCAATTCAGCCAATAGGCCACCTTACAAACTTAGCAAAGCACAATAAGATGAAATTCAAAGACAGGTCTAGGAACTCTTGGAACATGGATTGATTAGACCTAGTCATTTACCTTTCTATTCTCTAGTACTCTTATCAATCAAGAATGATGGATCATGGTGGATGTGTATGCCCTACAAGGCACTAAACAAAATGGCTATCAAGAATTTCTTTCCAATCCATCAGATTGATGAGATCCTAGATAGCTTAAAAGGAGCCAAGATCTTCAACAAGATAGATCTTAAGAGTGGATATGATACAGGTATGGATTTCCCCTCAAGACATTCACAAAATAGCTTTTGCCATAGCTTTCCAATATCACGTCTCATCTGCTATATCCACCCAATGTGGATGTCTCTGTGGTCTAAGTATCCTTGAATATGCACTCTTAGTTTGTTGTGCACTAGTAAAAGTAAGTTTATAGATTAGTCACAAAAAGTGGTAGAAGCTTTTCTCACACGATCAAGATCTGGAACAAATCCCAACGATGATGCCAACTCCAAAGTGATGATGTTATGGGTAGAAACAGCATCAAACAAGAATAAGGTTGGCTTGTCTCCCACATGACTCTATGCCTTGTCTCTAGCCCATCTTCTTCCTCCTCTTCTTCCTAAACAGCTTTTACCTTTGTACCATGGGCTATCCTAACTTTTGTTGTTTCCCTTTCTTGAAAGGACAATCTAAAAACTTATGTACACCATCACATCTAATAAATATATTTTATTTCTTGTATCTATTGATAGTTGCTGATCTAATTGCTTCCTTCTAGTTGTTGCGTCTTGTGGCTGATTTGAAGTAGAGTCCTTTTCCATACACATTCTTGGATATTGGCTTCTTCTTGGTTATCTCATAGTAATTTCTCCCATGAGTCCTGAAATACATTATTCATGGAGGCTGAAAACTTTATAATCAAATCTTTCATTATCTCAGCTAAGAAATAGTCAGTGGCATGGGAGTCTCCTCCTCTTTATCTCAACTTGGAAATAGTTAGTGGCATGGGAGTCTCCTCCTCTAAGTGAACCAATCGCATCCAATCACCATGCTTCTCAATCTTTTGCTGCCTTGTCGACACAGTCTTCTTGTCTACTAGGGTTACTTTCTTTGTTTCTTCTCCCTTGGTTCTCTTGGTATTCACCATCTTCAAGCTTGGTGTTAACCCTGTGGCAACAAGGGCCAGAAGTACAGTCTAGGACAACAACAATGAGAACATTGTGTGTGTAGAGTAGCAGCAAAGCTCTACTTGTAGTACCTTGAGCCTAAAAGATGGTATGATGAATCTTAAAGGATGAGGATAGCCAAAATCCTCTCTAGAAAAGATCCAATCATACTTGCAAAATCAAGATCTAGAGAGAGAAATACTAAAAGCCTACACTTTTTGAGGTCTCCCCACTTTGTGTAAAGACCCAAACGGTCCCTCCCAGAAGTGAAGGGACTCTTGTTCAAAAGGTCTCTTACAAAAGAGGTTCCACTACGGAGATACCTACGGATTGTGTAGAGACCAATATGTATAAATCTCTCTCAATGGAATGAAGCTCCCACTCTTTGGGATTTAGTGTTCATACTCACTATTGTGTTCATGTGATTGATCTCCATTCCGTCCATGCTCTCTTACACTATCGTGTTCTAGCATGCCCTTACCCTTGCATTCCCAACCCTTGTACTCCTCCCCCTCCTCCTCCCTCCTTCTGGATGCGTCAATTTTACGAGCAAAAACCTATGAGCAGGTTTATCCGAGCGTGTTTTTCAAGAGATTTTTAAAAATGTTTTTCTTTAGGAAACATGGTTTTTACACTTTTATTTTCACTAGAACTAGATCCCTTTATCATAAAAATCTACAGACTAGTCACTCATTCATTTTTACACAACATAATTTTCTTATTTAGAGACATCCCTTTGTACCCCTGTTTTTACCTTAAAAAAGTGTTGATTCCTTTAAGAAACATTCCTCATAATCACTCTCAATGTAATAATACTATGCATATATAATTACTTATTAACACATTTATATCATATGGCAATATCTTTTTAGTGTTTTTATAGCATATTTATGGACATGTTTCTAAAGAAGTTTAAATTACTATAAATAAGTATTAACTTAGGCTTATATATCACTCTCATAAAATACATGTAATATTTAATACTATATATGAAAGATTTTCCAAAATATAACTCCATAGATGTGCTCAAATGGGGTGTTCCGATCAATTTGAGTGGTTGAATGACTATATTTGGACATTGGATATGAAAGTTATGTCACTTTTAAAAGTGCTGTCCAAGGTAGTTTCGCCAGCGAAACTACCTTGGGAGACTTGCTTCAAAGGGGTTTCGCTGGCGAAACTACCTGGATGGCTTGCTTCAATGAGTTTTCTTTGAAGAAACTCTTTCATGAAAATAGGTTGAGAGAGGGTTTTCAATGTCACCCTCTATTAAGTAAAAGTTGTAAGAAGGATCATAAGGGAATTTTCATAGAGAAGTCTACTCTACATGTGGGTTTCTTCAAAAGCCATCCCATTATGCTCTCACCATTCCTACAAATTCACCTAAAGATTTTTGTATAAAATAGGCATTGCTATAATACTTTGCATATTTCTAAGTGAAACTATGTTTTCTTCTGATCGATTTTTGCCATATTTATGCATAGTTGGAAGCTTTTTTTTTCCTTCGCTCGGACGCTCGGAAGATTTCGCTCAGAAAATGCTCGTCCCCCCTCCTTCTCCTCTTCCTCCTCCCTTCTTCTCCCTTCTCCTCCTCCTCTCTCATTCTCCTCCCTCCTCTCTCCTTCTCCTCCTCCCTCCTCCCTCCTCCTCCACCTCCTCCCTCCTCTCTCCTCCTCCACCCTTTTCCTCTCTCGTTCTCCTTCCTCCTCCTCCTTCCTCCTTCCTCATCCCTTGTCCCTCATCCTCAACTCTTACCCCTCGAATCCGCAAAGGAGACTAGCTCTCCGCTCCTCAAGCCTGGACTCCTAAAAAACCCTGCAACCCTCTCTGAACCCTGAAACTCCTAGATAGCTCACTCAACCCTGTCCCCTTTTCAACCCCTGCAATCCCTTCTAAACCCTTGACCTCCCGTGGAGAAGAGAGCTTCCATCAATCATTGTGATCAAGCCCTCTTTCTCACCTATGCACACATGAGATCTACTTTCCATGCTTTAGCCTACACCTTTCACCGGAATACAACCCGAGGACCTAAGCTACACTTGTGAACACTATGCTACAATGAGCAACGACACGACAGTAGATGACCAACACCCTCGGAACCTGCACTTGGGAGAAACAGTGACAACAATTGGGGTAAACACAAACTTTCATGGAATCTCACAAACACGTAAACAGAAATTCCTAAGCTTACCTAAGGGTATGTTCTAAGTATTATCAAGCTCTTCAACTGAAAAGGAAACTGCACTCTGATACCTCTCAGAGTCTTGCTTATGCGAAAGCGCAATTTCTCGTTAAATTACTCAATAAACTTAGAACTTCAAATGGCAATTATTTTAAGAGAAACACCCACAAACATATCATGTAAATTTCATAGGGAAAAATACTTCGATACCCCATGTGTGAATGAGATGCACCCCCTACCTGAGCTAATCCTAGCTATATTTCTTTATTACAATGATTCTCATCTTCAATTACAATAGTAATACAAACCCTCGAACAGAACCCGAGGTAACCTAGAAATCCTAGGATATGAATAAGTAGACCAAAACATATACAATGATCTCCCTAGTGAATAAAAAATGAGAGAACTCAATACACAAAGCTGGAGGAAGCTATACAAAAAGTAACCACTGGCAACCCTTGGTAAAAACCAGGCGAAAAAAAACCCAATACTTGCGAATCTATACAGAGGTGTTCTCTAAAATTATTATTCTTGCACCAACCTATCTCTTAGACTCTGAAACACAACCCACATCAGAAACGATTAGCATTATCAACCTAATGAGGTTACAACTTTGGAAATCAAAGTGAACATGTTCAATATAAATAAATTCAATTTTAGAATTCCCTACAAGTGAAAAATAAAAAATGAAAAACATGTTCTAGTAGTCTGAAAGAAACGAAGAAAGAGTCCGAGAAAAACAACGAATAAAAGAAAATGTAGTAATTGATAGAAGTGAAGTGCGCAAACATCGCTTGCCCCTCGACTCATCTTGGACATTGGAAAGAAAGAATGTAGGCTGAAGCAAAATTTGTAGCAATTCATCAAGTTGGACAGTAGGAGTTCATGGAGCAATAGAAGAATGAAGAGAAGTCGCGAGTGGGGCAAGTGGACAACAAGGAAGAGGGCTAGGAAGAGGGTGAATTTGCAAGCGAACAACAAGGAAGATGGGATTGAATCTATTCTCTCTCACAAATTTGCAAGGTGCAAATTTGCGCGCGCGAGAGAGAGAGAGAGAGAGAGAGAGAGAGAGAGAGAGCAATTAAACTGCTTAAAACTTTCTTATAAACCTCGGTGGGTGAAAGAAGATAGCTACAAAAGGCTAAGAAAGCACAAAAGCCAAGCTCAAAAAATAGTAAAAGGCTACCAAAATGATTTCTAATATCTTATTTATTAATTGTACTATTTGATTGGTTATCCTAGGTTATAATAGTTTTTTAACCGTTTAATTAGATCTCTTTAAAAAAAATTGCCCCATGACCTCTCTACCTATGCGCACAATTAATTAAATATACATCCTAGTTTGCTAAAATCATAATTAATCTAGATAACTCACAATTTACCCAAATTGAATCCAACCTTTAGACCTCAACGTGCTCTATCTAATGTCCATGTGAGTGATCAAGGTTCTAAACCTAACACTCAAATATTATGGACTCCAAAGTCAAACTCCGCCTCTAGCGGGCGTGATCTTGATCTACCCTCATTAAGCTAGGCATCATTGCCCAATACACCAAGGCTCACCGCCAAAGCCAATCTGAAGGTGTCAGGAATAAACCATGGGTATTGAAGGCCCATCTGGTGTTAGAAAAAACTTATGGATGTATGAAGCATTATTAATCTCATACCGCATGTTGACACCTTAATATTAGGTGGAGGGAGATCCGGTAGGAAATAGTCAGAAGACTCGTACCTTCACCGATGTGAAGTCCACCTCATGCACTAGCTTCCAGAATCCTATCACTAGAGATGACTAATATGGAGCCATCTCCATACTAAAGATGGTGTAATCAAGACCGTACTAAAGATGGTGACATAAATAAATAAGTCATACTAAAGATTACAAATCACACTCGAGGAGAATGAAGTCACATTGAGGTGACATACACACTAAAGGTGCCAAAGGCTATACTGAAGATAGCACTATAAATAATGTGGTCACGCTGAAGATGACTAGAGCTATCCTGAAGATAGCATACATGGTGATCAGCCATGGTAAGAGGTCTGAACTGTGAATAACCATGCGTGCAGGATTTGTAGAAGATAACCAACCAAGGTGTGATGTCTTGTCACAAGAACTCACACAAAGAAAACTCACACGTGGGGCCCGTGAGCATGTGATCATAATAAATGAAAATAGGATATCCAACAATGATCCAAATATGTAGTGGAGAAAGGTGCAAAAATGTTTTTCATTTGCATTCTCCAAATTCTGGTTTGTTACAATCCCCTGGTCTTGGAGTCACTCTCCATAAATGAGCCAAAGAATGTATATATTTGTGTTATTTTCAAGGTACTTGCAAGTACATCACTTAATGTCCTTTGTTTAAAACCTGTCTTGATGCCAGGCTACTGTTTTGTGAGCTTTACATATCTCAAATTTAATATTACTTCATTGCAGAACAATCCTATTATATATTCATGAAGAATTCGCAATCAGCCCATTGAACTGCCTTTACAGTTTACTTCTAAAAACCTGTGCACGCATTCCCATATCAAATTCCCACCTCTATATATAGGAGAACTCAAAGCTCATCAGAACATTCTTGAAATCTCCCTTCCATTTTTATTTTGATTTGCTCTCATTGTTTAATCGGTTCTCATTCTTATAATTTCCGCATCATCAATCAAACAGCTGCCCAAAAATGATGACAGTTTAGCGGCCCCTTCTTGAAAAGACCACATCAGAAATAAAAGCAACCAGCTGGTAATTAGTGGAAGAGCATGCATGAAAATGACAAAAGAAGATGTACAATTTCTCCTCTCTGAAACTGGAGACTGAACGACTTCTACAAAAATTAAGGATAATTTACAAACAGAACAGCAAAAGAATGAACTTCTAGAGCACCTCAGTTCTTGGCATCAATAATTTTTGTCTGTTTCGAGTCAAAGACTGAATATATGTGATACATCCCCTACTTGTGTTGTGAATGATTCAATGATAACAATGTGGCTTTGACGGCCTTCTCCTACTTTTGATGGAAAATGTATGAAATCTAAGAAGCAACAGGCTGGGTATCTGCAATTTAAGAACTTCCACAGATTGGTGATCCTGTATTGTCTCAGACAAGGCCAGAACCCTTCTCTGACCCCAGTATGACGTGGGTCCACATTGTAAGGGATGCTGTTTTTCTCTCCGTCAGTTCTTACAATGTGTGATTTCCTCTTTGCACTGCTCTCAATGTATTACTTTGTACAATAAATTTGGAACCAAGACTACAATTCAAAAGCATCCCTGCCTTGATTTTTATAGGAATTTCCAGCAAAGCTGCCTGCAGCTTCCATAGCAGTAGCCTCTTTCAATCTTTCTAGGCCTGCACAAAGAAATCCAGTACCTTAAGCAAGCCCCCCCCCCCCCCCCCCCAACACACACACACAATAAAATTAATAAAAACAACCAAATCAATAGAGCCAGGTTTAAAACTGCTGAGGTCACGCTCAAGCAGAACCCTTTAGATACCTCCCTTACTCAAGCTTTAGATCAGTTTAAGCACCATACTATTGACAAAAAGGACACAGGTTTTATAAAAACACAACAAAGAGATATACATATATGTGTAAAAACATGTGTGCGTGCGTGCGCGCGTGCGTGCGTGCCGCACACGTGTGTTTACTATATTCTCTCTCTCTCTCTCTCTCTCTCTCTCTCTCTCTCTCTCACACACACACACACACACACTTTTTTTTTTGTGAAACCAGTGACTATAAATTAACATAAAATCAATGTACATGACATTAGCCTAATGGAAGCACTCAAAAACAGTGGGAAAACACTTCAAGGCTAGTAACATCCAAATCCCTCACAGCATAACTATCATATAGAGATTTCTTGAGGGACATTCTGAAAAAAAACATATGCCTGAGGGAACTGTTGTCCCATCATAAAATGCCATCTCTGTGTCCAAACACACTTCTCTAGAGCATTCTGCACATGCCACCATGGTTTATATGTGTAAGACAAGTGAGTTTCATTGTAAAATGAGCTTTCCCTTGATATTACTTATCATAGATTCAGAATGTTCTACATCCAAAGACAAGAAAATGACCCTAAAGAGAGAGAGAGAGAGAGAGAGAGAGAGAGGATATGATATGATGTATCACACTCATTGCTTGGTCCTATACCATTTAGGTTGAAGTCTCTTTGCAACTTTCAAGCCTTTGCCATACATTTACTTATTTTACTATAAGATTGATAGATAGATAGATATTGTATAGCTTCAGAAAGCTCTACATCCAGAGACAAGAACATGAGCCTAACCTATCACATTCGCTCCATGGTCCTATTTAGGTTGAAGTCTCTTCGTAGCTTTCAAGCCTTTGCCATACATTTAGTTATTTTGCTCTAATGTACCCTAACATAGATAAATAGGTGTGATTTTTTAAATAAGGAATACATGTAATTAGATGCAAACTTGCAAGCCAAGGATAAAGCAAATTAAAAGGAAATTGGAGTGCAGCACACAAGTGCCCACACGTGCACCTGCACACACATGTACGCGTGCAACAAGTGCGCCTCCACACATGCACCCGTGCAGCAGGTATATTTATTTATATGCATATAGATATTGATACATATACATACATAAATACATGTGTGTGCGTGGCATGTGTGAGCGCCCGCAAGCGTACAGGAGTGCGTGCACAGGCGCACGGGGGCGTGTGTGTGTGCGTGCGCGCGCACCCATGTACGTTTTTGTTCTACACTATAGGATAACACCCCCAGGCACATCAACCCACCACCCATCGAAACCTCCCAACCCCATACACCCACCCCAACACAAACACTCACATACACAGACAGACACACATGCTATGACAGTTTTGATGTCCATTCACACCCAATTAATCGATGGGACAAATATCAATCAGGAATGAAAACTACAAATCTGCAACCCTACAGATAGCTTTTAATATCCTACATTTTATGCTTTTGTGCTCTGATGACTATTTATAACAGTCTGTACATGTGCTTCCTCTAGATGTGCTAATATTGAAAAGCTATGGGTTTCAGCTTCAACATCAACTGATTGGCATCTTATGCTCTTGGTACAGGCCCATCTCTACCCAAAGATCATGAGAATTGGGTCTTCATCTGCATATTTTTGGCCTTTCTAAAAGAGATTCTCATTGAGGTAATATTCACTCCCCCGAATCAGCATTCAGTGAAGTTCTATTTTGTAAATGGCTATCTTTGCCCCTTCAAAGGTGCTCTAAAAATATGGTTGCCAGTTTCTAGAGCTGTGAAAATCTATTGGGATAAAGCATTTCCTTCCAATAGCAGCATGCTTGTTTCAGCAACTGGAATGGTTAGGGGACTTGTACCTTGGTTCCTAGTTGCTGCAATATTAATCTCTTGTCCCTTCTCTATTCTCTTTCAATTTTCCTGCAATTCCTAGATCCAAAGCCCAAATAAGACATGCATTGAGAATCAGTATCTCCACCAATATAGTGTATTGGGACTTTGTCATCTTCCAACAGCATAGGTGTGACCTTCAGCATTTGTCTCAAGGCTGAAGGCCTTCATCCCCTTGCGAACTCTTTTCTCTGTACATGTGAACATCCCATTGACAGCATCTGTAAATTGTAGGCCCCAAGTCTTGTATGTTGTACCGTCTCTAACTCCTTCCCCTAAATGTGATACTGGCTTGGTCGTCCACATTCTGGCAATACCAAGTGTTCCCTTAACATGATGCTGGCTTGGTCATCCACGTTCTGAAAATCCCACCCATTGCCTCTGTTTAATGTTGCATTCATGATTGACGAACTCCCCACATGACATGCTCTAAATGGAATTGAGACTGGCTGTATAACTCGCTACCTTACATCTTTCTGGAAGCCGAATGTTGTGTCCAATCATCCCACCATGCTACCACTACGAACTCTGGAGCAATGAGTGGTATGGCACTCTGATAGGCTCCTGATGCTGTCCTCCTGAATTGCGAATGCGCAGGCACTGTGAGTTCTGGAAGGCTAACCGTGTGATACTGCCTACCAATTGCTAGCATGCACACTCCCCACTGCAGAACCACCCATATAAAACAGTTTGGTGCTACTCCATCTACAGCAAGGGTGATGACGAAACCACTGGGACTAGGCAACCAAAATTGAATGCCCGGAACTCCAGAATACGCAAATGCACTTCTGAAAACTAAGGTACTGCTGTCTGCATTACTGTTGTGAGAGAAAGCTGGAATACACCTGCCTCCTCTTCTAGAGTGATAGCTGAGGGTTAAAGCTTTGCCACCCTCCTGGAATTAGGAACTGTGGATGTCTCCCTAAGAACCTGAGAAAGAAAGAAAGAAAGATATATTAACGTCCTCGGAAGACCTCGCGGGTCTATGGGACAAAATACACACACCAAAAAACTGCAACATCAGTTAGAGACTGAGAGTCTGTGGGGGAGTACAACAAGTCAGCCCCAGATTATTATAATAGCATAACATTTCTCTGTTGTTTTTTTTTTTAATAGCATAACATAAGTACATTCAGGTATTATGTAAGAGATCTCAATAACATCAGTTTAAGACTGAAAGTCTTTGGGTTTAGGTTTGAAATCTCTTATCAGTGCTTGCCCATCTCGGTAGACCGCCCATTTACCTTCCTTCCTTGCTTCTTTCACTTTGATGAGTTCATTTGCCCGTTGTTTGAGTTGGGTCATAGTAAGCTCTTCAGATATCCAAATCCTAGTACCTTTCAGCTTGTTGGATTGTCTAAGGATCTTGACCCTTTAGCTTTTTTCTTTGAAGTAAATCTGTGCCTGGTTACCCTTTTGAGTGATGAAGCTAATGTCATTCTCATCCCAATCGACTTGTGGTACTGCCTTCTTGAGATGAATGATCTTGCTCTCCGCCCCCCCCCCTCTCGCAGCCTCTCCATCCCCCCCCTCCCGTAGCCTCTCCGCCCCCCCCCTCCCGTAGTCTCTCTGCCCCTTCTCCCGTAGCCTCTCCTAGCTGGGCTGAACCCCCAGCCCAACTAGGGGGTTAGCTCAGCCAGACTTCCGCCTTCTTCCGTAGCCCCTCTCTCGCCCCCCTCTCATAGCCTCTCCGTCCCCCTCTCGTAGCCTCTCCGCTCCCTCCTTCGTAGCCTCTCTCTCTCCGCTCCCCCTCCCATAGCCTCTCTGCCCCCCCCCCCCTTCCCGTAGCCTCTCCGCCCCTTCTCCCGTAGCCTCTCCTAGCTGGGCTGAACCCCCAACCCAACTAGGGGGTTAGCTCAGCCAGGGGCCAACAGGAGATATGGCCTGCAAAGCATGGCCCAGCCTACCTTCCTCCTCTTCACATCCTCTCTAACCTCGAGTTGGGCTAAACCCCCAACCCAACCCAGGGGTTAGGTTAAGCCAGGGGGGTTCATCATACAGCCAACTATGGAGCCTACCCTCTCCTCCAAGTCCCCCTCAACTCCTTCAACGTCCATCAGGACTCGGTACTCTACAGTTGCAGCCATGACACCCTCTCCATACGCACGGAATTACCAACAAGAAGGCTCAAAACGGCCCATCCTCGGGCAACAGGATCAGATTTTTTATCTGCAGCAGGCAGTGAGAGAGCTACGATTGGAGCTGGCAGAAGTAAAGGCCCGACTTCACATCTTGGAAGGGCCTGGTAAGCAAGCAGTAATTGATGAGGCTGTAAAATCTTGTAAGGATTCCCCCCCTACCCCGCAGCTAGTCTCTACAATCAAAGATCTTGTTCACGCTGAAGTACAAACTACTAGGAAGGAAGTGTTTGTGGAAGTTGACAACAAAGCAAGTAAGTCTGATATCCAAGCAGAGATTAAAGAACACGAAGCTAGATGTGATAATGCGCTGAAGATTAGAATAGGGGGGCTCCCAAAAGATTGGTACAAAGAGGAGGATACATATAGTGAAATATTGACAAAGATCAAATCAAGTTTGCCCAACATCGAATGGGTGAATGATGATGAGCAGGATGATGACGACTCCAGGCCAGCTTCTATTTTGCACTATAGAGGTCATGCAATCCTTAAACTGAAGTCAAAAGATATGCGGATCAAGCTTCTTCGACAATCTTACAAGCTGAAGGGCACCAAAGTATGGATAGCAGAGGAGCTTACACAAAATCAACTCAAGATTAAGGCAACTGAATTAGCTAAAGTCAGGGCTGCTAGAAAGAATGGAAAATGGGCAGTTTACCGTGAAGGGGTAGCACTAATCAGAGATTTTAAATCAAAACCAAAAGACTCTCTGTCTTAAACTGATGTATGGCTGTTTACTCTCCAGAATATCATGTAAATAATTGGGGTGGCTTTTTGCACTCCTTGGGAGCTGCCATGTGCCCTCCCTAAAGCAGATGTACTCATAGACCTTTTGGTCTCTAGTGGACATTAATAGACTTTCTTTCTTTCTTTCTTTCTCATCAATATGTTCCTCTTCCTCTTCCATTAAACAGCTAAGACAGCTGTCTTGCAATCCTCCAATGTGTAAAATCTTCTTGTTACTTACTATGTTTTGTTGCTCTCTTATCTCATTATAGAGATCACATTTGTCGATCTTGTTGTGTATTGCTGCTGTAATTTCCTGTCCCATGGATTTGAGCCGAGTGTTGACCATTTCTTGGACCTTGACTACGAGCTGTGGTGTCGGAGCCGCAGTGTTGCATTGCTATAGGACTTCTTGTATTACCTCTTGTCTGTCTGCCTTCATTCTTCATTTCTGAAACTATCTTCTCCAAAGAAGCAATGCGGAGCTTTGCATCTCTGCGTTCTTGCTATAGGAAGTAAATCCGTTCGTGTGGATCAAGCTTACTTTGAAATATGTGATAAGTCAGAGCATAGGGAGAAGGCGTCGATGCCATGGCGGGGTAGGATGGCTTCTTGGTGGCTGGATTCGATGGAAAGAGCTTCGTTTTCGGGAACTCCATATTAAAAAAGACCTGCGCAAACAACAACCCCTTTATTTTGAGTTAACACCTCAGACTAAGCCATGGACTCAACTCAGCGTGAGGCTGGGTTAGCTGACGAAAACCCCCCCTGTACAACGAGCTATACAGCATGCAGCGGTGGAGGGGCTAGTAGGCGGAGGGGGCTCACGGATGGAGAGACTAGCGGGTGGAGAGGCTAGCAGGCAGCGGCGGAGAGAGAGAGAGCAGGCAGGGAGGCTGAGCGGGGAGAGAGCTCGAACTGTGGATGCATCCCAAAGGAGCTAAGTGGTGACTGGCACTGTGGGGCATACCTCTGCGGAAAAGACTGTACTAGATGCTGCCTGAGGGAATGGAGCTCTTGTTGAGCACCCCTCTAATGAATCCACTGCATGGGATGTTGCTTGAAGGGACTGTGAGATGTCTAGAACGGCTAGAACATCTCGCAGCAGAAATTACTAAACTGGAATCATCTTGAAAGAACTGAGAGATAGATGGAATAGTCCTAAGAAGAATGAAGAACTAGCTAGCACTAAAGATGCCTCTCAAAGAAATAGAGTGAGGGACAAGACTGATAGCACATCTCCAATGAATCGACCAAACTACTAACAACACCAAGGGAACTGATGGTGTAGACAATATTCACTGCTATTGCTGGTGGCTCAAGGTCTAATTAAGAGGAAACTGCAAGACGAACCTCACGGAGTCCTACCTCCCTAAGAAATTGAGGAAGGGGAACTGTAGACGAAACTGACTGACTATCCTCATTGACTACCAAGAAATGAACATCCTCCATTTTGATGACTGCAACACCCACTTCATCCTCTACGAGGGTACTCCCTCTTGCTAGGCCTGAAACTGGTCTGGTAGACTCCTGCAATGCCCCCTCTTGCTACCGAGCTTCAAGCCCATTGGCACTCGAAACTAAGCCCAATAGTCCTAAAAACTCTTGATGAGAAGGTAAAATGTGAGTCATGCCGACTGACTGAGCTCAATGGGTGGAAGACTTATAGGACCTGAATATAGCGGATGGAGAGGCTTGATTAGTGGAAGACCCATCACAACTGTCTGATGAAACTAGGGTGCCTCTTGGGTGGAATTTCCAAGACGAATTGGACGACCTCCTCCACGAGGCTCATCTAATGATGGCCCTGAGATGTCTCCAAGGATGGAAGACCCATCAAGAATGATTGTAAAAACTATAAGATCTCCTAAAGAAACTGATGCAAATGATTGAAGTCCTAGGTGGAAGACCCATAGGAATTAGCTAAACATCATGGAGATGTTGGACTAGTAGAAGACCCATCCAAACTGACTACAAACACTAGATAATCCCCTCACATGGGAGCATCAAGAGAAGGAACTGTTGAAACTAGGTGATCCCCATGGGTGACAGACCCAAGAAGCTCAGCATCTATAACTAATACTGAGCTAAGATATTAAGGAGACCGTAATTCCTAGGAAAGAATGATGTTGTTTCAGAGTCTGAGGTATCGGCCGATCCAAAACCTTTTGAATACGATCTAGATCAATGCTAACCCCTTTCCTTGAAATCTTGTGTCCTAAGTAAATGATCGTCTTCATAAAGAAGGCATATTAATTTACCTTCATAAGACTAGAATATATCCAATGTTACAAATTAAACTTTTTCTAGAACAAGCAAAAGAACAAAGGAAATTTTAAAAAATGAGTAAATGAGAAAAATAAAAAGGAAGAAAAAGAACTTAATGAGCAAACATACGCTCATATTCTCATCAGTACCCAAGCATAAGCTGCCATCTGGGTTTCGAAAGATTCTGAAATCTCTTGGGTAAATGATCTGCTTCGTAAAGAAGTCTCATTCACTCAACTTGGCATAAAGCTTGTTCTGTCCCAATAAAAGTAAGATAATCCTGAGGTGACCAATAGGGTCCTCTAATGTCTTGCTGCAAACCAAGATATCATCCAAGAACACAACCACAAACTTGCCGAGATACGCTGAACAACTCATTCAACATTTGCTGGAAGGTTAATGGAGGATTGGTTAATTCAAAAGGCAATACGAGGAACTCATAATGAGCATACCTAGTCCTGAAGGCTGTCCGTTCTATACGTTTCACATAGATGAGTATCTAGTGATAGCCAAGTGTCTATTAAGTCATCAGATCTAGGGAGAGATACTTATTCTTAATTGCCACTTTATTTAATCTTTATTAATCCGCCCACATTCTCCATGTATTATCCTGTCTTTCTTAATAAAACAGGACCCTAGGATGATTTACTAGGGCATATACACACCATCTTTAGGTAGTCCTGAAGTTGCTTAGCCAACTCATCCTCCTCTAACTAGCTCATCCTATAAGATGGAATACTTATAGTCTCAGCACCAAGAACTAAATCGATGCGATGATCTACGGCCTGTTCTAAAGGTAAACCTACCAGCAATTGGTTTGAAAATACATCAGTAAAGTCATTGAAAAACTTTTTCAATTCATTGTGTTCAATCAAACTTAATTCATTCTTGTCATGAACAGAAACAAAAAGTGAAGAAAGTGGAAGCAATACACACTATCTGTATGGTTCCATATTTTCGCAATGGCTGATCATCAATCAATCAAGTATGTGTGATGGGACTGATTTGAGGCAGAGAAAGGCTAGATGGGCAGAGTTGATGCAAAATTCTGATTTTTAAATACGGTATCAAAAGGGTTCCTTGAATAGTGTGGCTGATGCTCCAAGTCAGATTAAGATGGTAAATGCTATATCATTTACTGAGATATTTTCTGATCTATTTCAATCCTTGAGAGGGCTTTGTGCAACTCACGACACTTTAGTTTATATTGGCAGAAGATCTACGATGAGAGCTCCATGACTGACCAAGACTCAGTGATTGTGCCATCCAAAATAAAGGCGGCAGATCCATGGCTGATTTGAATGGTTTGTTTTTTTGAAATTAAAGGATTTGTATACTGGATGTGCCGGATCTTACATCCAAGATTCTCCGAAGTCACGATGCATCTAGTGCTGGACACCAGGTGTACACAAGACTTTGTCTCCAGATACATTGATACATCCCTGAATTTATCCCTGGGAGAAGGTATTCTGGTCAGCCATGCCAAATTGCTGCAAATCGTCTAACCCTAGAGGCTTTTGGCAGAGAGAAGGCTGAAATCATCGTTTTTTTACCAAGGAAAATCTGTTTTGAAGCTAGCATCCTGCCTGGGATGCAAATCAACAAGCTCTTGAGTAAATCAGGAGCCTAAAATCAAAACGAAATCTGAAATATGATTTACGGGCTTGCAGGGGACAGGAAACTGGAAAGTTCAGCAGATTGCAACTGGGTCACTTCTAGAACAACAAAATCGGATATTCTAGGAGCAAAATCAGCAGCATCGAGGGCAAGGCAGGCTGGAAAATGCAAAGGCAACCCAAAAACAGGGACGTGACTGACTCTAGAGCATGCAACTGGAGGCACCCAGCATATTTTAAAGCCCCAAATCTGACTGCCTTGTGCCCCAAACAAAGCAATTTGTGCTTTCCTTAGCCAGAATTTGACAATGTTGGCACTTTCTTGCTTTTGCTATTCTAGTTTCTTCACCCGTTTTAGCCTAACCCTGGCTAGCTTAGTAAAACTTTAAAATCTGAGGTAGGCGACCATCCTCCAAGCTGAATTCCTAGCTTGGAAGATGGGCGCCTAACCCTAGATCTTCGCTCATTGTCAGTTTTCCTCCCAAAATATGAAAATCGACTCCCTAGGGTAACAGTCCACCCCTTTTCTTGCAGCCCTAGATCAAATTTCCAGAAAACTCCAAGCTGATGCACCCTTGCACCACAAACCTTGGTAGACTCCTCTCTTTTTTCATCTTCATCTTACAATCAGGGTCCTTCCTTTCTCAAAAACAAGTTTCCCCCAAAAACTTGATAGACAAATTCACATACACTCGTAGAAAATCTACAACTTATGAATTTTTACACACCTAGAGAAAACCTTGACCATTTAATGTTGCCTACACAAATCCATCTTTTGGGAGCTGGCTCTGATACCGACTTATAGGGCCCTAAAGCTCCTAGCAATCTAGACCTGCAAACATGCACAAAAGAAACAATCATAGAAACACCTAGAAAGAGTAGGCTTGCTCACCGGATCATGACACCCGCGAGCGAAGGACTCCAGAATCTAGGACGTCCCCTCCTAGCCACGAGCTGAGCTACTGGCACATCATCCAACCAATTGCCACCCCCCCTGTGTCCCATACCACCAAGTGGTGCCCAAGGCCCTTGGAACTACTACTGGACCTTGGGCTACGCTAGATAGCAGGAGCTCGTTTGCACATAATCCAAGATCAAACCAACAAGGAGGAACCTAACTTGCTCCTACTAACAACTGAACTCCTTGGCTCCTTATATAGATTTGATCCCAGTACGCCTGAATTAGCGGGGGAAACCCTAATTCATCAGTGCCCTTGCAACTCAACCCGAGAATCACCTACTTAGCCCCAAGCCTTCCAAGGCTTCTTGAGCTAGTCTTGTGTGACTAGAGCACATGTCAGATACGGTCCATGCACCTCTCTCTCTCTCTCTCTCTCTCTCTCTCTCTCTCTCTCTCTCTCTCTCTCTCTGTCAAATACATACTGGATACAGATAGGCGTAAACAACTGGAGAAGACATACAATGCCCTCACAAGGAAAAAGAAAAGAAAATATATTTTGGAAAGAGAGAAATCTGATTTGGTCACTTTCATCAAAAATCCAAGAAAGGGCTGGAAACAAGTGAAAGGCAGACGGAAACAGGTCATAGGGGATATATCAGATGCAACCATGCTTAATTATGTTACCAAGTTGTACAATCATGCACTTGCTACTGAAATGGGGAAGGAGGATCTATCGGTCACATGCACTAGTCCTTTCACCTTCGAAGACATTGAGTTGGACTAAAGAAAATGGCTAATGGCAAAGCATCAAATCACATGAAGATACAGGCGGAATTTGTGAAATGGACAGGAGACCGAGCAAGAACATGGCTCTCACACATCCTAACACATGCTCTACACCATGGTTTCCCTCAGGAATGGCAAGAAAATTGGGTCCAACCTTTACACAAAGGTGGAGACAAAAATTCAGTCACAAATTACAGAACTATAATGATCAGCTCTACATTGGCCAAGCTCTTTAGTACAGTGCTTGAAATGAAAATCAGCTCATGGGCAGAAGAGGCACAGAAAAGAGCCACCGAACAGGCAGGCTTTCGCAAGGAGCACAGGACAGCCGACCACCTTATTACCTTAAGGGTCCTCATGGATGAGGACGCACTCTATTTTGTTGTTTTGTGGATTTCAAGAAAGCATTTGACACAGTTCCAAGAGGAGGATTATGGAAGAGAATGCAAGAAATAGGAGTCCCTTTGGCCTTAAGGGTGGGCATCTCTCGCATCTATGAAAAGGTATTATGCCGACTCAAACAAACACAAGGTATGTCTGATGTATTTGAGAGCAATATGGGAGTGAAGCAAGGCTGCCCTCTATCGCCTACCTTGTTCAGAATACGCATTGACCAACTGGAGGAACTCATCAATGAATTTGCAGTAGAGAAAGGGTTGCAAGAACCGCAATTGGGGCTTTGGACAGTGCTATTGTTGTTATACGCAAATGATGTCGTTCTTTTTGCATACGATCCGGATTCTATGCACAAACTTTTACAAGTGCTTAAGACTTTTTGTACGGAAAGCGGGCTGCAAATAAATGTCGGAAAAACAAAGATGATGGCAGTCTGTACCAATCAGCCAGAACATCCCCCTGAGATCACCTTTGATGGACAGATCATTGAGTATGTCAGCACCTTCAAGTACTTAGGGGTATCCCGGCAGATCACAGATGGTGGCAATGTATACATAGAAGGATGGACACTGGTTGGGGGAAGTACTACCAGCTTGAGAATGATTGCAGGCACACCGACACTAGGAACTGGAAAATTCGAAATGTATTGTTTGATGCATATGTAGTGCAGACAGTATTATATGGAGTGGAAGTATGGGGAGGCAGCATTTCAGCCTCTACATGGTATGATATTGAGAAAATGCAAAAAGCTTTCTTAAGGCCTTGGAGTCAAACCCACTACTCCATACTCAATACTTCTGTTGGAAACGGGAAGGAGACCGATTGAATTTCATGCATTGATCAGAGTTATGCAATACCTAATAGAGGAGCAGCAAATGCAACCTGATAGGCTGCCTCATAGAGCATGGAATGCCAGCACAAAGCTTCAAAAGAACTACAAAAGTAAGGTCATCTGCACAGGATGGGCAACCGACATAAGAAAATGGTTCAGCTGATGGAAAGTGGAAGCATATTTGACCATGCCACCTGCAAAGGTCAACATGCAAGAGTTTCAACTGTCTTTACTGAGCACTTTGCGGAATCACTGGTTGACAAGTGAAAAGAGAGTAAAGCTGGAATACTACCAAGACAACATAAATCCCACATGTTGGTCTACATACATGTCCATAGAGACTCATGCTCAGTCTTATATTAGCACACCTATCCTATCCCCCTTCTATATCGCAGAAACATCGCCAGGTTCCGTACCAGATCTCATACATTTGCCATTGAGCAGGGAGCTTGGATACACCAGCCCAGACATGCTAGAGTCTGTACCCTTTGTGACATGCAGACAAATGAGACGGAGGCACATGTAGCTCTACAGTGCCCCCGATATGCACATATCAGGGAGGACTACCAGCAGATATTGGGGGACTCCGCTCAGTTGACATCAGTTCTCTTCACTGCCTCTCCGGCAGCATTGGGATCTTTTGTCACTCGTCTTTTTACCTGTCGTCAGGAACTCATAGACTCCTGACCCCTCTCCTTGAGGAGACTCTTTTTACATTGCATCGAGACGGGTCCCATGGGTCATTTTTTGGCCCCCCGAGGACGCTAATAAATTCTACTTCTACTTCTCTCTCTTCCAGACAACTACAAATAGAATGCATTGTGGAAATGAGGATTCTGGGAGGTTTGAAGGCTCAATATAGCTTCCACAATAAATGCAAAAAAGCGCATCAATGGATCCACTTGGGCACTTGGGCTCTCCAAGATATCCTACTCGCTAAAACAGGTATGACACCTCTAGAAGGGGAAGCACAATTCATGGTTTACCTCAACAAAGTTGAGAGGAAAGACGCTAGTAGGATACCACACAAGGCGATGGAAGCTATTCAAACCATAGGTTGGCACAGAGAGGGAATGAAGTGGATGGAATCATGAGGTTGTAACACCCTCTGATATATCGGAAGATGCATGTGAAACAAGGGAGATTGTGACACAGAAAATGCTACAAAAACCATGGCAAAACCCAGGGACAAAAATGTGGTTCTATCAACAGGAAATTAACTCAATGGACAGCTATGGAATGCGAAAATACCTTGGAGAAGACATTTAAAATCCATCTAATCTGCAAAATCAGAACTAGTTCACATGATCTTGAGGTAGAGAAGGGTAGATGGGCAAGACCCAGGATCCCCAGAGAGGAAAGAACATGCAAAATCTGCCATAGGGGATGTAGAAAACGAGCAGCTCGTACTCCTAAGATGTAGAGCCTACACACACATCAGAGAAGGTTATAAATTTAGGAACACCATACCAAGGTCTAGGACAAGCACACAAGCTATCTCAACTAGTAACGACTACATAACAAGTTTGTAATATTTTCTCTCACAGGATGTAATGACATTTCTCTCCAAACTGATGTAATGACATTTCTGTTTTATTTAATATGAGCTCTCTTTCCTTTATTTTAAAAATTATTATTTTTCTTTAATTTATAATGTTTATGTGTTATTACAATCTATATTTTTTACAAATCTGGATTATTGAAAATTTCATTATTTATTATAATGTTTTAAATTTATTTTGTTATAATGTTTTAAATTATTAAATTGAAGTATGTTTATAAAAACATTATTTAGCAAGCTTATTAAATGGTTTCAAAGATTATAATTATGTAAATAAGTAAATATGTTTCATATCATATTTGTTCAGCATTTTAGATAGGAGGCCTCATAATTTAGTTCTTTTGGGTTTAAGACTCATGGTTAAAATATCTACTTGACGAAGGCTTCCAAATGTAAAGTGCATAAAGTTTCAAATTTGAAAGACATAAATAAAGTAATATAATCAACTCTCTTTGTAGGAGGGAGAAGAGATCAAGATAGCATCGATGAATTCAAAGAACAACCTTGAAACATATAGTGGTGGTTCTCATCTCCAAGAGAGTCTCCTTGTGAAAGTATTAAATGTAGATTGTCTTATTATATAGTTCTATATTCATTAAAGTGTTCATCATACATTGTATAGTAAGTCATGTATGTACGGCAGCCCTTGTTGGGAGCCAGGCCTATCAGAGACAGATTGGGCTCAAGTTGAGAGGGTTCATTTCTTATGCTTTCCTAGATGATTCGCAATAAGCCTTCAGTCCCACATCAAATAGTCCTGGCTGATTTCACAGCATCCCACTATAGCTCGATGCAACGCTTCATGTTATCACGTATCTCTACCACATGAGACCGTATGGCTCCTACACCACAAGACGACATAGGCTTCTTGGTTAGACAACAAACTGTGACGACTGACAAAAGTGACACTGGCACTTGTTTGTCTCGCAGGGCCATAGCCAAGAGACCACAGCGAACCACACATGTCGACAGCCGCACCAGCATTCCATCACAAGTTTTATGCCCATAGCAGCCTCACACAGTGACACCCCCTTCTCAAGGTTGATGCCCCACCAACTCCCATCCTCTGAGCTCGAAGAGTTTTATCTCATTATTTATAATGGTCTTGACAGATGGCCCGCATCGGGTGGCTTCACGTGCTTTCCACATGGGGGAGGCTTCAGTGTTATGGACTACATCATGGGATCCCCTGCCTTCACATCTCGCATCACTGACTTTACTGTAGCACCTCTCTCTCCAAGGGCTGATCATACCTATCTTTTCTTTAGTATTTCTACCCCCCGCCGCACAGCACTTTCTACCTCGTTGAGTTCTTACTCCACCTACCATGATATACACTTTGATCGCGATCACTCACCTACTTACTCTGGCCGTCTGTACATACTTCTTGCATACATTGACTTTATACCCCTATTAGAGGATCGTGCTGCCCTAATCACCCGTTCACTACACAAGGCTGCTCTTCATGCCTTCCCCCACACCACCCACTCCATCCACCCACCACCACCTGGGACCGTACCCTGTAATAGCTGGTACGATGATGAGTGTAAGTCTTTACGCCGTCAGCTCATATTCGAAACCAAAAACAGTCTTCCAAGCAAACTAGGGACGCTACGCGAGTACCGTTGACCGGTACGCAGTAAGAAACTTGACTTTGTTCGCCGGAATGAGGAGCTACTGAACATTCTATTCAATAACAACTCTAAGGACTTTTGCAGAGATTTCTAGAGGGACGGTCCCCCTCACGACTCACTGACACTCAAGTGTGGTTTAATTATGCATGCACACTCTATGATATCCCAAATCAGCCAGTCCCTAACCTATCACATATGCCACGCCCCACAGCACCCTCTTCACTAGGGGGGGGGTAAAGGATGCCGTAATGAAACTTCATAATGGCCGAGCGAAGGATCATTAGGGACTATGCACTGAGTTCATTGCATATGGGATTAACCTCCTAGCCCCGCCGATCTTAGCAAAGCTATTTAATGAAGTTGTTTGCTTGGGGTTTCCACGCACCTGGACCATTAGTACTATCTCACCCATTCACAAGGTAGGGGATCCCATGAGCCAGGAGAACTACAGGACCATTATGATTGGACATATCATATCCAAGATTTATGCATCAGTACTTGATTCTGAGGTCAGCAGATTTGCGGAGTGTCGAGGACTTAGAGCAGCAGGACAGGCCGGTCTCAGGCGTGATCATGGGACCATGGACCACATTCTCGAGCTCAGATGTATCATCGAGGAGGCAAGGGCACGGAAGCAGATGGTTTACTGTTGCTTTGTGGATTTCCGCAAGGCATTTGACACGGTTCCAAGAGCCTGCCTCATACGACACCTATAGGATTTGGGTTACCAACACGAGATCATTTGGGCTATCATGGCACTTTATGAGCGAGTTTCAGGCAGAGTCTGGATAGAATTTGGATGGACACACGAGATCATGAGCACTATCGCGATCAAACAAGGGTGTACATTATCACCCACCTTGTTTGGCTCTACATTGACGAGCTTGAGACAGTGATGCAGACACCGGGGGGTAGGTTGCTCTCTCACGGCCACGCTGATCCGGATATTGCTTTACACAGATGACATGGCTCTCTTGTCCTCCTCAGCAGAGGGGCTCCAAAGACACCTTGACGCACTACAGTCCTTTTGTGAGTCTCATAATTTGAAGGTCAACTTGGGTAAAACCAAGGTTATGATCTTCAATACATCTCGAGCCATCATGCGCCAGGAGTAGTTCGCATTTGATGGGTCCCCTGTTGAGGTAGTTTCATCATACACTTATCTTGGGGTCGTCTTTTTCGGACCCATCTTCACTATGAGACCCGCGATGCATGCACGCTTGAGCAAAGGATATGCTTCATTGGCTAGACTAGAGAGGCAATGCTTCCGCTCTCACTTTCAGGATCCACGGACCAAAGGGTTGCTTTTTGACTCCCTGGTTCGCCCAACAGGGATGTATGGCAATCCATGCTGGGGGCCAGACTTATCGGATACAAAGTAGGCTAGTGTGGAGCGGCTACAGGTTCTCATGTTATCACGGATGATCAGTGATAAGCCATCCATTCCTCACCAGATCATTCGGGCGGAGTTTGGGTCACCCCCATTACAGCTAGATGCTGCATTTCAGGTCATCACGTATCTGTGAGTCAAGGAGTATGGGGATTATACCTCTGGGTGTAGCAGGATACCATGGCTAGCACTGTCCTCTTGTATGGCACTTGCAACAAGGGGGGATCAGAGGTGCTCGTATGCATGCACAGAGAGATGGTTTGAGGGACTAGGGCTCCACATGAACAGACTACCTCCATTCCAGTACAGCATGGATGCTCCGTTCTCTCCCCTCCTATCACAGGAGGTCAACCAGGTTATCCGTGAAGATCTACTACAGCTACACACATTTTGGACTAATTTCCCATAGAAGCAAACAATACCTCATGTCACATCCTACTTCACCCTAGAAGAATACCAGTTTTGCCTTTGAACTCAGACAGTTTCACAATTGGAGTTAGGGCACATCACCTTCAAGGTAAGAAGGATATAACTCTTCAAGGTTTGAAGCTGGTATGTTGAATTTTTTGCATTTACTATTGTCTGCCTTTTGTAAGAGCTCCTTGAAGTGTCTCACCTTTAAACAACAAAAAATAAAATCTTATGAGTCATTGGATTTGAAGCAGCTAGCAAATTGACAATGCATAGAATGATTAACATTGGAAGATTTCAGTACAACAACATTCACATGAGAAAAAATTCACTCTCACTCTAATACAAACTTTCTTGCGACTAAAGCAAGATGCAAGGAGATCTTAAAGAGGACTTTTGAAAATATTATAAAAAGATTCTATCCAACTCTACGCCCTCTCTTTTGCTGACCTACCACGAGGCTAACCAGGTTATCCAAAGGATCTCATACAGCTACACATTCAAGACCTAGTTATCCTCTAGCAAGCTTCCTATGAAGCTTAGCATCTACAAGAGATTAAGTCAAAAGAGAACTTTTCTTTCAAATGCCCTGTGTACTATGAGATCTGAGGTCCTTACCATTGCTTTCAGACACTTCTCTAGCCTCTTGTAACACCCAGATTAGAAAATGTTTGACTACTTTCATTCAGGAGGCCCAACGACACAAAGACCAGCACACATGAGCAGGGTGCTCAAGCAAACCCCAGACAGAGTAAGATCATCGAGTTTTTCCTATTGAATAGCACAGACCAACAAGCCCTACGGAAATGGAGTAGCTGAGGCGTGGAGTGAGCGATACGACAAACTTGTCGGTGTGTTTGATGCATCGATCCAACTTGGGAATCTTTCCTCCATGTGCCCTACACTGAAGGCACAACCGATACATGTAGCTAAGGCATGGAGTGAGCGATACGACAAACTTGTCAGTGTGTTTGATGCATCAATCCAACTTGGAGATCTTTCCTCCATGTTCCCTACACCAGAGGCACAACCGATAGGTGTGATAGCGGCACATGTCTAACATAGGGCCACGGCTAGGAGATGTCATGCGGGCGTGAAACTCTAAGTACTTCAATGTGCTACGAGACTGTGACAAATTTGGCTTTAAAAGTCCAAGTGTGGCCTTAATAATGTGAATTTAAATATAGCATGGTACCTAGCACATAAGTGTAATTAATCCTAGGCCCAAAGGCATTCAAAGGAATAAAAGAGTGGTTTGATGGAAATGATGACATGGCAGGGTCACCTTGCCATGTGGCAACTTCAGTGGCCACCCTAGATGGCCAGGTGGTTTGGCCTCTCCCAAAACCACTCTAGGCCACTCTAGAGCATTCAAGAGGTGGTTTTTGACTTCTCTAGATGGGTTTGGTTTTTTCTAGTGTTTTAGAGGTTTCTCTTCCAAGAACTGGAATTTCTTCATGCTTTTGCAATCCTCACACAGCTGAGTGAAGAATTTTTCCATAGCTCCTCACCCGCTTGGATTCCGCGATCTTCGTTTGTCCCAATGGCTTCCCCTCTGCCTCCCCTACGCGCTGATGCCCTTTTCTTGAAAGTGTTTTGTAGATTTGGCTGCTCCAAGCACTTTTCCTGCTGGTCAACCTTTCTGAGCAGCACTTTTTGGCATCTCTCCGCTCTCTGGGCCTTCTGGACCCTTCCTCTTCCTAGGCGCCTACTTTTTGCTGCATTTGGAGCATTCCTTCTTGCTGGTCGACTGGTTTTTCTCAGTTTTCGGGCACTTTCCGGCAGTTCTCTCTGGCTGAGAATGCAAATGGACATTGGCTATAGCATCCTTTTCATGTTTGAAGATTTGGTTCAAGCTTTTAGTGCTCATGTCACAATGGTCACTTTGTGATTGGGTACTATGAAGGTTTTTCTCTCTTGATGCTTTGGTGAGAACTATTGGTTCCCTATGGATGCCACTCAATGAGTGCAGCTGGGGTGCAGAGTGTTTATGCATCTGGACAGCTATTGGAATGCACTCAGAGACAAGAATTCCTTTGGTATATGCCTATGGATTAAGTGCACTTATGTGATGGTATTGGATGTCTGAAAGCCTTTTGAAGGCTTAGTGAATCAAACTGCGGTTTCAGTGTTGCAGGGAAGGTCTCCCAGATGCAACTTGTAAAAGATTCACTGTGAAATATAAAGAAATACCGAAAGGGGCGCCACACGATTTGGGGCCAATCATGTGCACTTCTGTATGCTTTGCTGAGTAGGGGCATTCTAGCCTGCATCAAGTTCAGTTATTTCTTTTATTATCAAACGGGTAAATGTTTAACAATGGTGATGCAATGGATAATGGCTGTCATAAATCCTATGTGAGCTGCAATTAAATGCAAAAGTGGTCTAAAGATTGGTTTCACTGCCCTCTGACTGTTTGGAGGCCAGTTACAGGAGACCACAGCGGATCACACATATTGATCTATGCCAGCGCCTGCAAGGCTTATCGCTGATAGCTCCGTCTTGAAACCAGATGTCACCTCCCGAACACACCAGACATGGTACGCAAGTACCGACGTCTCGTACGTCGGAAGAAGCAGGCATTTCTTCGTCGAAATGAGGAGGAGCTGCTGCACATCTTGTACAGCAGCAACTCTAAGGATTTTTGGCGGAGATTCCTTGAGCGTAAGTCCCGTCACCCCTCACCAACACGAGAGTCTGGCACACGTATGCACACCATCTTTATGATGTCCCACACCAGCCCACTCCAGATCTCATACACACACCTCGCCCCACCACTTGCACGTTGTTCACCAGAGAGGGAGTCAAGGACACGACATTGAAACTGCACAATGGCCGAGCTAAGGATCACGAGGGGCTATGCACTAAGTTTATCGCATATGGGATCGACACGTTAGCCCTAATCCTAGCAAAGCTATTCAATGACGATGTTTGCCTTGGCTTCTCCCGCACCTGGACACTCAACACCATCACCCCCATCCACAAGGCAGGGGATCCCATGGACCCGAGTGACTACAGGACTATCATGATTGGACATGCGATGTCCAAGATCTATGCAGTTGTATTGGATGCATCGGTCAGCCTGTTCGCGGAGATGAGAGGGCTCAGAGCAAAGGGTCAGGCCGGTTTCAGGCGAGACCATGGGACTATGGATCACATACTCACACTCACGAGTGTCATTGAGGAGACCAGATCACGGAAGGAGAGGGTATATTGTTGCTTTGTGGATTTCCGCAAAGCCTTTGACATAGTACCTCGAGCTCGTCTCATCACACGCCTACAGACATTGGGATTTGATGAGGAGATCATCTGGGCAGTCATGGCACTGTACAAGAGAGTCTCAGGCCGAGTTCGGATATGCGCAAGTTGGACAGATGAGATCCTGAGTACCATAGGGGTCAAACAGGGTTGTCCCTTATCACCGACCCTATTTGGCCTCTACATCGATGAGCTTGAGACTTTCATGGGGGCGTTCAGAGGGACCGGTTGCTCACTTGCCAAGATCATCATCAGGATTCTTCTTTATGCAGATGATGTGGCACTCTTGTCATCCACACCCGAGGGGCTCCAGCGACACCTAGATGCACTGCAGGCTTTTTGTTTATCCCATGATTTGGAGGTCAACCTTGGCAAGACCAAGGTCATGATCTTTAACACCTCTCGAGCAAACATGCAACGGAAGCAGGTTACTTTAACTTTCGGTGGGTCACCAGTTGAGATCGTATCCTCATACACTTACTTGGGAGTCATCTTCTCCGGCCCGATCTTCACGATGAGACCAGCGATGTAGGCCAGACTGAGCAGGGGATACGCCTCACTGGCTCGACTAGAGAGACAATGCTTTCACTCCCACTTCCAGGACCCTCGGACCAAGGCTCTTCTCTTCGACTCCTTGGTCCGACCAGCCGATATGTATGGCAGCCCTTGTTGGGGGCCTGACATGTCAGAGATAGAGTGGACACGGGTGGAGCGCTTGCAGATCCTCATGCTCTCACGGATGATCCGGGGGAAACCGTCTGTACCACATCACATCATTCAGGCCGAGTTTGGTGCTTCTCCACTCCAGCTAGATGCAGCCATTCAGACCATCACATATCTACACCGGGTTAGATCATATGGGGACTGCATATCAGGGAGACAAAGGTTGCAGGTTGCCATGATTGGCTCTCGATTCCACCATGAGGTTGGCAGCAGAGGGAGACGAGCGATGCTAGTATGCACGGACTCACAGATGGTTTGTGAGACTAGTGTTCCACATCGATAGGATACCTCCTTTTCAGTACAGTTTAGATGCCCCTCCGGTACTCCCACCCACCATCCCGATGGGGCCACACACCAACGAGGTCATTCGAGAGGATCTCCTGTAGCTACACACCTTAAGGACCTTGTTGGAGCCGAGGGAGCTTCCAGTGAAGCTGAGTTTCTACAGAGATTACTGTCTTCGTATTTCGAAGGAGGGATTCATCACACCAGCGGGGTACACTGAGCTTCATATGCCTCACTCACTACGGATCTCCATCAGACAGTTTCGGGTATCATCACACCGCCTCCGCATAGAGAGCGGCAGAGCAGAGGGGATTCCTAGGGAGCATCGCTTATGCATATTGTGCGACTGTCAAGAGGTTGAGTCGAAGGAGCATTTTATTTTAAGGTGCCCAGTGTACTACGACATCCGAGGTCGCTACCACTGCCTCTTCAGAGACGGCTCCGGGCTCCTTTCCAGATTCCTCGCCTACCCAGATCAGAGATGTCTCGCGGCCTTCATTCATGAGGGGGTCCGTCACAGAGAGTACTTACTCAGGCGACGTGGCTTGGCCACATCATCAGACGCCTCTCAAAGCAGGATCACACAGTTCTTCCCATCGAGTGACATTGATCGTCCAGTCTCTAGCCGCAAATGTGACAGAGACCCCGACCCGACGATCGCAGCACGACACACGAGACATCGAGGGGACACAGATCACTATGGGGGACCTCCCGTCATTGTTTAGACCCGGGATACGTCCCACGGGAGTCACGGTGGCTCTTGTCTTGTGTTGAGCCTCGTCCAGGAGACCGAGACGCACGGCACCCCTTGACGAGCGCCAGCATCCCATCACCGGCTATGCACCAGCCAGGGCGACATGACATACGGAGGATTCCGCTCCGCTCTAGTCCTTTTCTTTTCATTGTTACATCCAGATGTATTTGATTATGTATGATCAGACTTAGGGTTCAGCACGGGTGATGATGCTCGTTTCAGTAGCTCCACCCTTACTATGATTTGTATTAGGTTTTCTTTCAGTCTCATAGACCCATCAGTCTTCCGAAGACTCTAATAAAATCTCTCTCTCTCTCTCTCTCTCTCTCTCTCTCTCTCTCTCTCTCTCTCTCTCGCTCGCTCGCTCGCTCGCTTGTATCATGAGGTGAACCAAGTTATCTGACAGAATCTCTTAGAGCTACACACATTCCGGACCTACTTGGCACCCCGCAAGCTTCCTCTGAAGGTCAACTTTTACAGAGACCATTTCTTGCAAATCTTAGAAGGGGCTATATTGATCCACCCGGATACACACGGATCCATCTCCCCTAGTCCTTGAGGATATCGATCGAGCAGTTCCGCATTTCACCACACCGACTCTGCATTGAGAGTGGGCAAGCAGAGAGCATACGAAGAGAGGGTCGCATCTGTACTTTATGGGACCATCAGGAGAGTTGAGTCAGAGGAGCAATTCACTTTTTGATGCCATTTATAATATGAGATCAGATATCCATATCACTACCTCTTCAAGGATGGTTTTGGACCCCTTTCTAGCTTCTTGGGTCCTATGTAGATCAGAGATGCCTGGTGGCTTTCAACCATGAGGCCGTCTCACACAAGGAGCATTTGCTGAGGACACATAGGCAAGACAAGGGCGTGCAACTAGACTCCACCCAGAGCATGATCGCTGAGTTCTTCCGACTAGACAGAACTGACCAATGGGCCTAGGAAGACGTCGTGTCCGAGGACCAGAGCAAGAGACACGGCGAACTCACCAGTGGGTTAGGACACAGATCAAACTAGGGGACCTTCCATCCATGCTTACTAGATCAAGGGCACAGCCGACGGGGGTGACAATGGCACTTATTCGACGCTAGGAGACCACATGAACTATACCTACTGACAACTATCAGTGCCTTATTGCAGGCTTCATGCCACCACAATGTCATACATTGCCAACCCCCCCCTTAGGCTTGACATCTCCACCAGTTTCCAACCCTCATCCTCTCCATGAGAGCAAGGATTTCTTTTTGTGTAGGGGTATCGTTACGATTACGGCTCTTTTATGTATTCCTCATGGGTGTTGATTAGAGGCTCGACCTTTTAATAAACTCTCTCTCTCTCTCTCTCTCTCTCTCTCTCTCTCTCTCTCTTTAGCTTAGCATGGCACTCAGCAAGGGTCTTAGTGCGCCCTTTGCTTCAGCCCATCAAGGCTTGTATGAGTTTTTTCCTCTTGGTGTACTTTGTCCCATAGGCCCACGAGGCCTCCTGAAGACATTAATCTCTCTCTCTCTCTCTCTCTCTCTTTCTCTCTTTCTTTCTTTCTTTCTCTCTCTCTCTCTCTCTCTCTGCAAACAAGCTGAAAGGGTATATGTTATGGATATCTTAGGAGATCACTCCGACTCAGCTCAAACAAAGGAATATTGAACTCACTAAAGTGCGAAACCAAGAAATAGGGGGTCTACTGAGATGGATGAGCTTTAATTAGAGATTTCAAATCTAAACCTAAAGACTCTCAATCTTCAACTGATGTAAATGAAGGCTACTTTGCTATAAGTACTAGAACATAGATGTGTGCCATAATATAATCGAGCTAAGCGGCCTAGTTCACTCCTTGACTCTTTGAGCATAGTTACCAAGAGTTACGAAAACAGGGAAATGCAGCACGGCGGGAAACAGTGTTTCAAAGTTTCAGCCACTGAAAGAAACAGTGGAAGTGGAGTTTCCGTTTCTAAGGTTAATGAAGTATATATTATATTTTTCTTTATTATATTACATATGTCATCAATATATCATTAATGAGAAGAGTACAAAGATCTTCAAATTTCACAACTTATAACATCAGAGAATTCAAAGTTCGGCAAAGCCGCACACGCTACATCAAGTACTATAGATGATTGATCATAAATGACAAGTAGTCTATGGTCTAGGCTGAAGCCTCATAAAAGTCAATAGAAAACATGATCCATGATCCATGTGGTGGTAGAACTGCGCGGTAATCCCACTGTGTGAACCCAGTCCTGCTCCTTCAGGTGCACCCTTGCCGGCCCCAGATAAAAAAGTTCTATGGGAGGGTAGACCTGAAGCTCCATCCACCTCCAACCCTCCAAACACCAACCCCCCGAGAAGAGTCCGACCCCAAAAGGAGCAAAGGGCCAACTGCGGTGGCAACCCGGAGCAACTGCCCACTACGCTACCATTGTCTCCCCCCACTCAGAAAGCCATGAACAGCAAGTACAAGAGACTATTCTCTGCGCTTAATGCTACTTCAATAGGAACTGATGATTAGGAAGAATCCAAGCAGCATAGAAGTCCCTAATCGCTCCAAATGCGTCTCTGTTGAAGGCATCCGTGCCAAGAAGAAGGAAAGCATCATGCATGCTCCAAGAATCACTTCTCAGCATCATCGGAATCCATGGCGTCATTTGTCTCCTCGAACTGCTGAGTGTCAGCCTCAGATGAAGATAGGAGAGGATCCTGCTCCTCTGGCCCTGCTAAAGTGGAAGCGATGGATCCCCCCTTGATCTCTGCCGAGAGCAGGTGGAAGAGCAAGTGGTACGGGTCAATGCTATCATCTCCTCATAAGGTAAGGAGTACATATCGTGCTCATCCTGTGGAATCTCTCGGACGAACTTCACCTTCCCAATGTTGATTGTGTTCACATTCACTTGAGAAGGCTCTCCGGATGCTTGGCATTCCTATCAAGGAGCTAGACATTGCAATGACAAAATACCATCCGCTCTAGCTGAGGATACTCAACCTATTTCTCTTCTTTGTATGGAAGAGTGCCCAAGTAATCCAATTCCTCTCACATGGACCGGAACTACAATCCTGAGAGAGCACTCGAATGGCAATCGTTTCTGCACACATTTCTGGGGAGGGGCTGTTTTGCAGGGCTATCAACATGGGTTGCATCCAACCTAGATGACCCCTGCAAAACAGGAAAAAAGTTGAGCCAACACTAATTCAAAATGGGAAAAGGAGAGAGAGAGAGAGAGAGAGAGAGAGAGAGAGAGAGAGAGAATGAAAACGAGAGACACAAGAAGGATGACAAGGTTCACTAGAAGCAACTGAAGCTTAACCATGTCAACAAACACCTTTATCGCATCGAGCTCGAAGTCGATAGCATAGCAATCCACAAGAATTCCACATCAACAGCACCTACCTCAACTATATCAGCAGGGTCTACATCAGCAGCATCCACGAGAAGATCTACATCTACATCAGTAGCATCCGCTGGTAGTCCGGACTCGTCTCCGGATACATCACTCATGTTGCCTTCGTCGAGGGTGACACGTGCAGGCCCAATTTATTCCTCATCCTTTCTCTCGCTCCTACCTCTCAATCAACCATCCCTCCTGGCTCCGACTGGAGTCATCTCACCTCTGCTTCAGTTATCCTCATACGTCAACTAGCTTACTCTCTCACCACCTACCATTCAGCCCCACCCTCCTACATTCATACCACAGCTTTTTCAGTTCTAGATCCCTCAAGGACCCAAGTTCCCACGAGCCGACCCACCAGATGTCTTCTCATGGTGGAGTTTACACGCTTCGCACGGGAGCAGGCTTGCTTCACCCAGGAGCAAGCTCGTGTCATATAGGAGCAGCCCCGTATTATACAGGAGTAGGCTCAGCTCATTCAGGGGCTCAAACAAGCTACGGGAGGAGGCCACCACCTTACATACAGCCCCAAGGAGTACACCAGTGGTAGAGGCACAGATTGCCAGCATGCAATCTGTAATCGAGGAGACATCCAGATGGGTGGATGTGGCCAAGAGGGAACCTACGAAGGCAACCATCTCGGCCACTCTCATGGAGCAGCAACAGAGGGCCAATAAGGCTCTAAACATCAGAGGACGTGGCATCCAGCGTACTGTAGCTACGCCAATGGAGGATGCGACGACCTTTGTGGCTACCACCTTAGTCGTTGCAGAGCACGTGGTTGAGAGGGCTTGGCGGGTGAGGAGAGACCCCAATAGAGAGCAGCCACTCATCATATGATTCCATGATACCCAGGCTGTCTAGCAGTGCTACGACATCGGTCAGTCCTACAGGACCATCCGTCAATCTCCATGGACAAGGATTTGACACCTCTACAGGTTGAGAAGAGACACGCACTGATGCAGCAACAGGATTTGGCCCGCAAGAAGGGGAAGTGGGCAGTGGTGCGGGATGCACAACTCCTTACAGGTCCCCCGTCAGACACTAGCCCCTCCTCCCACCTAAGGAGGCAGGGTCTATGAGACTCAGGACACCAAGACCCTGTCCTATACCATTTGGAATTGTAATGGAACCTTATGGTCACAACCAGGGAATTTCTCTGAGTCCTATACAAGCCGCAACATAGTCTTTTACACAAATATGCACCAAAGTCTAGAGCGCCCATTACCAGTGTGGTTAGCGGGTACACATGGGAGACCGCCTTCAGAGACGAGATGAGACGAGGGATAAAGGTGGGGTACGAGGTTCAGGAGTAGTAGCAGTACTATACAAGTTGTCCCTCTTTGGGGCAATCTCAGTAGAGAGGAGAGATATACACTCCAGATTTCTCTGGGTCCGGATCCAGCATATGGACAGCAAGGATTTGTTTATTGCAATGTGCTACTTTCCACCCGAGACTTTCCACTTTGTTGCCCGAGAGGAGATTGAGACGTCACCTTACGCAACCCGCTATCTTGACATTGTAGCTTTCTCGAGTTGCGGGGAAGTTTTTGTTGGGGATTCAACGCAAGGACAGACGTACATCAGGTGCCACTCAATTTTAGAGATGATGCTATTCTATTACCAGATATTAACCTAGAGGATGCACGTATCACGTGAGTCTCAACTGATAGACAGGGCCCCGTCATCTTATGGGCATGCATTGTTGGATCTAGGCAAGGTGCATGATCTCATTATTTATAATGGTCGCAGCAGATGGCCCTCTTTAGGTGGTTTTACTTGCATCCCACATGGAGGGGGATCCATCGTTGTCGACTACATCATGGGATCCCCTACCTTTGCTTATCATATCACTGATTTCATAGTTGCATCACCTCATCCTAGAGCCAATCACACATACCTCTTCTTTCGCATCTCCATTCTCCGTCTCGCAAAACCACCTATACCACCGATCACTTACACCACCTACCATGACATACATGTTGACCATAGTCTTTCACCTAGATACTCCGCCCGCCTCTATCCACTTCTCACATATATCGACTTTATACCACTGTTAGAGAAACCGTGCGGCTTTGGTTACTCGCTCACTTCACGAGGCTTCCCTCACGCTTTTCCATACACTACTCGCTCTACTCGTGCCCCACCGCCTGGGACCATTCCTTGTAATAGCTGGTACAATGATGAGTGCAAGGCTCTCCGCCGCGTCAGCTCAGATTCGAAACCGAGCATAATCTTCCTAGCAAATCAGAGACGATGTGTGAGTATCATCGATTAATATGCCGAAAGAAGCAAGCCTTTGTCTATCGTAATGAGGAGGAGCTACTAAACATCCAAGACGGTTACTAGAGTCATCCAGGCGGCTAGCAGAGAGCGGGGTCAATACAGTATGGTATGCACGTGTATCCACATGGTTTGCTAGGCATGGTATTCAGATGGACTGACTTGAGCCCTAATCTCTCGAACCACCTGTCAATGGCGCATCAATGCTATACTAGAAGGGAGGAAGTCTATCCATGTGGAGCCCTAATCTCTCGAACCACTTGCCGACACGTGCATACCAGCGCTTCTGGTCATCCACAGCTGCTAGGGCCATAGACGAGGATAGTGCTAACCATGGCAGTCTACGGCATCTTGAAGTGCAGTCTACGTACCCTCTAACACACCATAGATTTGTGATGTCGTGGAATTCGAGCTCAAGCTATAGTGGGGACGATCCAATCTTGGCTTGAATGATCTGATGGGGAACCGACTGCTTATGGCAAATCATCAGATTGCCATTGGACAAATGCGAGTCACATCCCATTAGCTAAGGACTGAGGTAGAGAGATCCACAAGCATACCCAAAGAGAGCATCGGATCTGGAGGCTATGCACGTTGGGGGAGGAGCATTTCTTATGTCTCTACCCAGCCTAGTATGAGATTCGAGGATGTTACCACTGCCTCTTTCAGGAGGGACACAGGTTTGGCCCACTCTAATGGCTGATCCACTTCGGAGACCAGGTCTGCATTGGGCTCTATCTGATTAATGCGACGACACAAAGAGACACTATTGCGACAAATCAAAGAGCAAAAGGAGATGACCACGCCACAGGATGTTGTGGCAGACCGGAGCACAACGACATGTCATGGATTACAAGGAGCGACAACTCAACGCTGTCATGCGAGGGGCATCGAGACCACACGCAACACACAAAGAAACCAAAGCACGCACGATCGAGGTCCCGACCTATCTCAGCTCTCCTCACAGGTGACCACCAGAGACTAAGGCATCACTCTTGACATAGCCCATCATGTAAAGAGGTCGAGGAGACCACGTCCTCCGCCACAACGAGAGGCAAATCCGAGATATCTTTCCTACCCACCGGAGAGCCACCACAGTGCCAGGTTTTGTCTTCTAAGTCTCAGGGTCCAATTTTCAGTTGTTGTTTTGAGTATTGTTTTGTGCTCTTGAGCTCTTTAGCTTAGCATAGCACTCAGCAAGGGCCCTAGCGCGCCCTTTCCTTCAGCCCTTCGATGCTTTGTATGAGTTCCTCTTTTAGACCCGTGAGGCCTCTCGAGGATATTAATATATCTTCCCTTCTTTCTTTCTTTCTCCGCTAAGCGAAAACAAGACTAAATGTGAGAAGGCTACGATTGTAATTGATGACTGAGGTACAGACTCCGAGACAACATCTACTGATCTAACAAGCTTCTCAAAGCAATCCAAATGTATGGAGTTCTACATACAATACATTTTCTGGCAGACACATTCAAAGCTGAAATCAATGTCAGACTTATAAGAGATTTGCCGAGACAATTCTCGCGTAGATTGTGATCGCGATCTCCATCTATCCTTGCAATGGTGGAGATTTGATTGAAATTGAGATGGTGATGGTGATTTTGATTGTAAATCTGAGATAGATCATGGGGTGATGTGACTGTACTTTATCTTCCAAATTCAAAGTGTTTCTCCCTGTTTGGGAACTATGCCATGTAAAACTCGGAAATATAGTAAAGCTGCATATTTCTAATTGTATTTTTCTTGCTAATAGTGAGTGGTCTATGTGTCTCTGGCTCCACAACTCCGTGTCATCTCTTCCCACTGATCCAATCTGTCCTCAGATCAACACCCCACTGTGTCTTGGGGCTGACTCAAATGCATAGAAATCTATGACATGTTGTTATGTTCGATCTATCTCTGTCTCTTGTGGCATTGTCACCTCATGCTGTCTGATCTGTCTCAGTAGGGTCTCTCTTTGTCGCCACATCTCAATCACATAGAAACCAACACAAACCTATTCATGAAAGTGGATCAATAGAGAGAGTGGCCCAAAAACGTGCCTGTCCTGAAAGAGACAATGGTATCGTCCACGGATCTCATAATAGACTAGGCAGGTACATAGGAAATGCTCCTCTATCTCCATCACCTCCAATGAGCAGTCTGCAGATCCGCTGCTATCTAGGTGCGCCTGCCACTCTCCTTGCCTCGATCCTGAACTGATGTGACGAGAGCCATGTCTGTCCAATGGAAATTATCAGTGCATATGAGCCTTGTCTGTCCTCCAGGTATTCCTCTCCTTCACAAGAATGGTGGGCTATTAAAAATCCTTCCAAAGCAACAGCTCCTACAGGTTGGGCTGTCAATTCAACGAAGGCAAGGTTTTTCCTGACAAGGGGAAGGAAGCAGTTCAAGAAAACTAAGGTGTCCACGAAAATCAGTTTGCAGCACTTCAACAAGAGGTGGATGAGGAGACTGCAGGGTAGAAAGAAGATTGTGACCGACAGGCAGTTGTAATAAAAGACCAGCAATCTCTCCTTGAGACAAGTAAGATGCTGGATGGTTCATCGGGGGAGGATACTTCAGATAACAAGTTTGTAGCACAAGATGATGCTACGGTAGATTTGTTGGATGAGGATATATCTGCTACGATCAACATTTCCAAAAAGCATGCAGGTAACATCAAAAGCAGGCTCTCGAAGATCCCGGTTAAACAGATCTTTGATGCGTTCAGCCTGCAGGGACGTGTCAAGAAGAAGAATAAGAAAGGACGATAAGCAGTTTTTATCGTACATAAGTTTGTATTCCTTGGAGAATGGCTCGCAGAAGTATGTAACCTTTGTGATGAAATAAATACTATCCATCTGAAACCAAGAACAATCCCCCACCCTTCTGTATTTGCGTCAACGATCCAAAATACAATGGATCTATGCCAATTGCGGAGCGCGCCTTCTATGAGAGAAAAGTCCTCCAAAGCTAATCTGAAGCATCATAAATTCTAGCAGTGGCCTCTAGGAAATGAGCAATATTATCTGCAAGCTCGCAGTCAAGAAGATCGTCGTCATTCCTTATAAGAAGACTAGTCCAGTAATCTGTGTCTCTGACTGGAGAAGTAGACCATCATCTCAGCTATGAAGAGTAAAGAGAGGCCGCAAGCACACATCCTTGGCAAACTGATCTAAAAGTCTGAAATCTGTCTCCTCTACCACAGCTGAGAAACCTCGCTCGGTGTTTGCATGAGCTTATTTTTAAAAACAGTCTCCATCTCTACTATAAAACCATGCTTCTAGGGCCTATGCCCTCTAGTACATCTACTATTCCCTATTTGCCCTTCCTCACCTTAGGAACAATTGATAAGGTGAGGAATATTATTAAATGTTCAAACTATGGATCCATGAAATTTTTGCTAATGTAAAATTGCAAACGGTATCCATTTGATTCTGCATTTGAATAGAAATCATTAACCACCAGGGCACCGGCCTTCAGGAAATATGAGATCCTCTAATACTGCACTCTAACAAAGCTCTCAACATCAAGCCAAAGTGATATTAAGATATCATTTCATCAGTAAACATACCAAATCGTGAGACATGCCCCCTAGCATCAGTAACATCAGTAAGACATACCAAATTGTGATACCTGCCCCCTAGCGTGGAAACCAAAACAAATTGTATTCCAATGAAGCAGTGCAGTAAAATGGAGAGTGATGCTCATCTGCCTTCAGTTTGCACATGAGTGAGGCACAAGCCATGTGCAACCCCACAATATTTAAAATGCCAATATAGTCCCTTATCATTAGTAATTATGTGTCTAACTTAACTTCCATGTTTGCTCCTTCAAACAAATGCCTACTTTGACTGATCAGATAAACAATGAGGCCTTGCACCTTGCCTCATACAACACGAAATCATGATGACTACCTCGGATATATGCAAATACACATATAAGAAGTCATTGGACACCTACTGAAGTTGGCATGCCAGCCCTTGCATGGACTAAAATATTTACAGGAGTCACAAAACTGGTTGTATTTTGTTTAAGGCAAGTTGGCAAGGCATTCGTCTCTCATTGACCAATACAAGCAATCAAGCTTTATCAGGCAGTTGTGGGGGTAGGATCTCTAGAGATGGCTGCTAAGCCCCATGGAAGATATGGATATTCACACTGTGCTGAGTCCTCCAGATTGGCAGCTGCACAGCTTCCATAACGTAGCACACTAGGAAGTATTATCCTAGATTTTCCCTAGAAGGGCATCTTGCAAGTTGGTGCTGTACTAACTCCCTGAATTCAAAGGCTGTGTCAGGCCCAGAATGTATGTGCAACTCTCAAAACCCCCCAACAAAAATGGTGCATGATGCAACACGATGGCAGCAAAAATCATGATGCTTGCAACCATTCGGATGCATAGTTCCATTGTAAGACCTTCAATATGCCCTAATACATACTGAAAACTCGTTCCTGCTGATTGCCCCACTCTATGTAAAGACCATTAAACTCAATTTTTATCATTATTTTGGCTACGAGACACTCAAAACATCACGTCTTACCCCAAGAACTTGGGAGTGCAAGCAATTCTGAAGCTCACCTCTTCTTTACGGAGCAAGGTGTAAGAAGAGCCTGATCGTCCTGCACGAGCAGTACGGCCTACCCGATGAACATAAGTCTTGACATATACAGGCACATCATAGTTGACTACATTCTTTACACCTTCAACATCCATCCCACGAGTCATTGCATCAGATGCAACAAGCACTTGGGCATCCCCTCTTCTGAATGCTGTCAGATCCTTGCTGCATAAAACAATCTAGCATCAATGTTCAAAAAAAATCAAGGAAAAAGAGCTATCAAATACTAGTTTTTCACAAAGTTCTCTCTTATCTGCACCCACATATCACAATACATGCCAAGTAGACAGGGAAAGCAAGCTTACACCGTGCAGTTTAATTGAGCCTTCTACCCACTGTCAGTTTAGAGACACTTTTCCATCAAGAATGAAATAGAAAAGGCAACCAAGGGACTCTGCAAAACTACCTTCGAATGTGTTGGTTCTGCAAGCTAGAATATTCAACAAATTTGAATGGTAGGTTCTCAAAATAGCTTAACAACATGAACAGACGATGGGTAGAAACCACTGATCCCGTGAAAACTATAGTCTTTTCATCCTTCAAAAGCTGCAGAAGTGCTATCAAATGTAGTGGCTTCAAACCAGCATCACAAACCTGCATGAAGAATACATGGTAGATAATTTCGTATTATACAAAACAAATACAAAATGCGACAAAAGAGTTAATGTGTTATAAAGTAAAATGAGAGAGCCATCTATAAATCATATTACTTCTCATTAGGATTATTAAACCCATTACAGTACAATGCATTAGCTCTGAATGGTTATCCAAGCTTGTATTATTGGTGCATGGCAGCAGTATAGCAAAGAATCAAAAAGTGTGTAGCCTCTAGATGAAATCCTTGTCTCAACCTGCCAAAAGTTGTTTCCAGAAGAAAATCAATTTAAATTTTCCGTTGCGCAAACAAAATTATCTTTTTCTGCTTGCCTTTGTAGAGGAAGTTAAATCTTAATACGTGCAGTTAAAACATCTATACTATGAAGTGAGAAGAACACACATAGTTGGAGAAAGCTTGAGAAGCTGAAATGAATTTGTACACAACTTTGAAATACAAAGAAACAATGGGTTTTGTAGGAAGCCCTAAATGCTAGAACTAGATTAAGTCCTAGTGAGACATGTGGCATGTACAGTGCAAAAAAATAATTATTACACCATCCTCTCGAGGACCCTAGATGCTTTTCTTGAACTGGAGTCAGAATCTTGATTTGAATTTCTTTACAACAGGGCATTATCCCATCCAGGCCCAACAATCCATGGTGAGCATAAGCCCAATAATCTCCTCCATAATGCAAAATGCTTATTGGAGTCTAACTTGATTCTTAGAGGTTGCATCATCATGCATTATCAATCTCCTTCTAAAGAAACAAGTTATCACATATACTGAGGAGATGCCTAGAATAAAAATCTCCTCTAGTAGAGCCTTGCTGAATATATCTACTAGATTTTCCGTGGTATAACAATAGATCATCTAAACTTGCTGATTTTCCAATTCTCAAGGATGAAGTGATATGTAATATCAACATGCTTAGTCCTAGAATGATCCACAAGATTCTTGGCCAAAGCAATGCATGAATGGTTGTCACAGCCAATAGGAACTTAACCCTCATGTTCTATGCCAAGATCACCAAGTAATCTTTGAAGCCAAGATGATTCTATTTTACTGCCTGATGTCGATCTAAATGACATACCCCAAGTATCTGCAAACAGGCGAGCCCCGTCACCTCAAACTGCCACTCTTTGTTGGACATGGGCAGGATACATGACCTTATCATTTATAATAGTCTGGACAAATGTCCCTCCTCGGACAAACCGACTCAAAAAATGCAAGAGAAAAATGGTTGGCTTAATCTTCATACAGTATGTAAAATGCTTAGATATGTGAAAGGAGAATCTAACACAAAGTCTGCTTGAGGAACTGTACTCTGAGGGGCACACCGATCCGAGAGAACTGCCCAAGGATTGATCTTCATACAAAATGTAGAATGCTTGATCTTCATACAGTATGTAGAATGCTTAGATATTTGAAAGCAGCCATAAATTTTGGTTTTGAAGTATAACAATTATTCAACACTTGGAACTATCATCATTCACAAATGTAGATTGGGCTAGTAGTCTTGATGATAGAAGATCTATTCAATAATATATATTAAGTACTTATAGACTAGTCCTAAAATTCAAAGGCTTGCCCTAACCGTCAAAATTAGAAGGCTAACAATTTATTTGGCTTTAAAATACCATTTACATGTAAAATTTAGAATTGTTTGAAATACTAGTGGGTTCACTTTTCTCTTAGTTCCACAAGCACCTCATGGCAAAGTAAGGATCTTCTTTCCATACCAAGGGGGTGGATCTAGCGTAGTTGACTACCTCATGAGATCCCCTGCCTTCGCCCCACACATCACTAACTTCTCTGTCTCCCCGTCACCACCCGGAGCTAATCACACTTGTCTTTTTTTAGTATATCCATCCCCCACCACACACCATGACAACATCCAAACACACCACATATCATGGCATCCACTCCAATCATAGCCTATCCCCAGAGTACTATGCACCTCTTTCTACCCTACTCACAATTCTCAAGACCTTCCGCTTCTACAAGGTCCAACCACTCTGATTACCTGTTCCCTCCATGAGACCGCCTAGCACACTTTTGTTCACACGACCTGCTCACCTTTCCCGCAACTCTCTGCTCAATCCCCTGTAATAGTAGCTGGAATGATGATGAGTGTAAGGCACTACGCATCGACTCAAATTTGAGACTAAGCATCATTTTTCAAGCGAGACAGAGATGATACACGAGTAATGCCATTTTGTCTGCTGAAAGAAGAAGGCATTCGTACGCCAAAACGAGGAGTTGTTACTAAAGATCCTATTTAGCAACAGCTCCAAGGACTTCTAGCAGATCTCTTGGCCACCCCGCCCGACCTCCTATGCATTGTTCAACACCAGTGATGTCAAACACATAGCTCTAAGCTACATCGTGGCCGAGCCAAAGACCATGATGGACTACATATTGAACACATTGCATATGGAATAAGTACCCTAGCTCCGATCTTGGCAAAGATTTTTTATGAAGCGGTCTACACTAGTTTTCCCACACTTGGAACCTTAACACCATCACTCCCATTAACAAGACAAGTAATACCATGAGCTCAAAAAATTACAAGACCATTATGATTGGGCAAGTAAGATTTATGACTCAGTGCTTGATAGACAAATTAGCCAGTTTGCAAAGCTCTAGGGACTCAACAATTGATGAGCATGTATGAGCAGGCACATGCTTTCGATTGGATCATGTGAGTGTAGATCACATACTCACACTCCGAGGTGTCATTGACGATGCCAAAGCACAGAGACAGAGGTTTATTGCCACTGTGTGGATTTTCGCAAGGCTTTTGATAGAGCACCAAGTGACCATCTCATCAAACACTCGCAAGATTTGGGATACAATCAAGAGATCATCTTGGAAGCTATGGCACTTTAAAGGGCCTCAAGCAAGGTTCGGGCTGCTACAAGGTAGATAGAGGAGACCAAGAGCACTATCGGGGCAATACAAGGTTGTCCATTATCACTATCTCTATTTAGCCTTCACACTAGCGAGCTTGAGACCTTCATTGAGACATTAGGAGGGACAGGCTTATCGCTCGCCGGCTAATTGATTCAAACTCTCCTCTATGCAGACAATGCAATCTGACTCTCCTCTTCACCTAAGAGCCTCCAACCACACCTGAATGCACATGACTTGAAAGTCAATCTTGGTAAACCAAGGTTATGATCTTCAACTAATCCAAGGCAGTCATGCATAGAGAGAAGTTCATCTTTGACGAGTTACTGGGGGCGATCGTCGCATCCTAGACATATGTGAGAGTACTTCTATCTACCCCGATTTTCACAATGAGACCAATGATGCAAGCTCGACTAAGCAAGAGGTACATCGTGCTTGCTGCGCTTGGGCAACAATGCTTTTAGTCTCGATTCTAGGATCCCCAGCCAAGTCTCTTTTATTTGATTTCTTTGGTCCGCCCAACGAGTGTGTATGGCAGCCCATGCTAGCCTTGATCGATCAGAGGTGGATTGGGCTCGGGTGGAGAGGCTCTAGGTTCTCTTATGGCACGGATGATCTGTAATAAGCCATCATTTCCACACCAAATCATCTTTGGCTAAGTTTGGGGCTCCCCTACTCATTCTGGTTCCTCAACCTCAAGCTGACACGAGTTACCATGGCTGGCCCAAGGTTGATTTGAAGCTCGCACCTTATCGTAGGGTGCCGTTCGAAGCATTCCATGCTTTTTAGAAGGCATCTAATCATAAGGTGGTTCTAATAGGTACCCTTTTTTTTTTTTTAAACTAAAAACTTACCTGATGCCACCGCAACTTCTTCCCCATGGAACCATTCTCGGTCCTCTCACACCTCTCTTTACCACCTTGCCTTCTCTCAAAGCCCAGGCCCTCTTAACCATCTCTTAACTACTTGCCTTCTTTCACCCCTTGCCCTCTTTTAGCCTTCTCTCAATCTCTCAACCCTCCTCAATTGCCCTTTCAGCCCCCCCCCCTTTTCATTCTCAACCCCTGATTATAAAATTCACTCACGGTTTCTTTGTTCTTAATGACCATTTCTATATGTGGCTGCTGCAAATCATCTTTGTATGTCCTATACTTCTCCACATCTCATGTGTATATTTTCTCGCCCCTTCTCCCTTTTTTCAAACTTCAAAAAAATAAATATCCTTCCAAAGCTCATGCCTAACGCACCTCAAAAGCTACATAGCTAAAGACTTCATAACCATGGGCTGGCCTCATCCACATCTACGACATTAGCAGCAGCTGAGGGTGGTCAAAGGCATTGGTATGCCCATACATGCATATAACTTGCAAGCCTTGGACTCCACTTGGATAGAATGCCTCTCTTTTCAATATTTCCTTCGGGCCCCCTTTATTCCGCTCACTTATTACGAGGCTAATCAGGTGATTCAGGAGTATCTCATACCACTACACACATATAGGACCTGGTTAGCCCCTAGCAAGGTTCCTGTGAAAATCAGCTTCTATAGGGATCATTGTCTCTTGACGTCAAAGGAGGGATTCATCGACCCACCAAGCTACACCAACCACCTTCCCACTCTTTGAGGATTCAATAGGGCAGTTCCGTGTATCCTCACATTGATTATGTATAAAGACTGGACAAGCAAAGGGCATACCCAAAGCTGCAGCCTACGTGATCTATTTTGGGTATGCAGCCTATGTGATCTACAGGGAGATTGAGTCAAAGGAGCACTTCGCCTTCAAATGTCCTGTATACTATGAGATCTGAGGTTGTCAACACTATTATTTTAGAGATGGATTCGGACTTCTCTCCAATCTCTTGACTCACTCGGATAAAAGATGTTTAGTGATCTTCATTCATGAGCTTGTATGACACAAAGACCAGCTACTCAAAGACAAAGATGAGACGATAGGGTCAGCAAGAGCAGAGCGTGATCACCAAGTTTTTCTAGTCGAATAGCACGGACCAGCAATCCCCAGGGAGATGGCGTAACCAAGACCCGAAGTGAGAGACATGATAGACCCGCCAACGTGTTAATGCACAATTGAGGTTTGGGCACCTTCCCTCCATGTTCGCCAAAACAGGTACACAACAAACAAGGGTGACAATTGCACTTGTCCGATAGAGAGCTCCTACTAGGAGACCACAACAAAACAAACCACATAGATTAACCGGCGTCAACGCTCTATCATGGATTTAGTGCAACACCGATCATCGCCAAAGCATCTCTTTGTAGAAACCCTCTTATCCATTCTCAGCCGCCTGGTGAATTTGGTCCTCCAACAGCATATAGAGGACCGCCACAATGATACCACACTACAAATCTTTCCTTCTTCCCAGGGTTTCATGTATTTAGTATACGTGTTGGTATGTCTTGGGTGTAGATGCCCACTGAGTGGCTCCACCCATTTAGCTCACTGTATCTCGTTTTTTCGGTCTCAAAGACCCTTTAGTCTTTCGAAGCCTTTAATAATTCTAAGCAGATATGCATAGAGAGCGGTTTAAATTTAATGGATCACCGGTTGAGATTGTCTCATCATACACATACTTGGGAGTTCTCTTCTCTGGCTCTATTTTCACCGATGAGACAGCGATGCAGGCCCCTTTCATTAGAGGATATGCTTCACTAGCCTGTTTGGAGAGAAATATTTACACTCACACTTAAGAACCCTCGAACCAAGGCTCTCCTTTTCGACTCCTTGGTCTGGCCAGTAGGTATGTATGGCAGCCCTTGTTGGCGGCCAAATCTCACAAGAGCGGCTCCAAGTTCTTTCATTATCGCAGATGATCTGCAGCAAGCCATCAGCTCCTCACCAGATCATTCAAGCTGAGTTTGGCTCACCTCTGTTACAGCTTGATGCGGCATTCCAGGTCATCACATATTTATATTGCGCCAGGGAGTACGGCTCTTGTACCTCATGTGAAGAGAGTGGGAGAGAAGTAAGGAGTCTCACTTGCAGCATTCTCACATACACAATGGGAGAATACACACAAAGGTGAAGACTGAAAACAGTTTTCGTCTTCTTAGTTATGAAAGCAAAAAGAACTCTCTCTAAGTACAAAAGGAATAAGTGAATCCTATATGTGGGTCTCAAACCAAACTCAGCTAACCTAGGTGGCCTACTAACTGAGCCACTAACTAGAGTACATAGAGATAGCTGTCATCCAGCTATTATTCATGGATGGTGTGTACCAACCGCATCTGCAGCTAACAAGTCGGTGACATAAATGCACAACGGTCACCCTGGCATATCACGAGTGGAGCTTGATATCTCAACACCTCAAGGCGACATAGACTACCATGGCTAGCACTGTCCTCCTCTATGGCCCTAGCAACTAAGGGTGATCAAAGATGCTAGTATACGCACACATGAAGATGGTTTCAGAGATCGGGGCTCCACATGGACAGACTACCCCTCTTTTAGTATAGCATTGAGACTCCATCTATCCCACTAAGATATCACGAGGTCAACCAGGTCCTCCAAGAGGACCTTCTATAGCTACACACATTCAGAACCTGGTTGGCACCGAGTGAGCTCCCAGTGCTAACAGGAATCATTGCTTGCACATCTCGAAGGAGGGCTTCATTGATCCACCAGGATATATACCCAGATTCACCTTCCACATTCACCGACGATCTCTATCAGTGGGCAGCCCATGTTTCATCACACTAACTCCACACTTTCAATTCAGTTGTTACAAAAAGAACTTCGCCAGAGCTGCTGCTCCTCCTCGACCCTTGCTGCCCTCTCTCCCTCAGCCCCTCCCCCTCCCTCACACCTCTCTCCGTCTCCCTCTCAGCCCGCCCCCTCCCCCCTCTCAGCCTGCCCCCCTTCCCCGCCCTCTCAGCCCGCCCTCCCTCCTCCGCCCCCTCCTCTCCCCCGCTCCCAACCCCCCGCCTCAGCCCTCTCCTCTCCCCCACTCCCTACCCTCCACCTCAGGCCTCTCCTCTACAGTGTTGCAGGCTAGCTCCTTAGCACTGAGCTGCAGGAGGATTTTTTTTACCCCTTTTTCTTTGGGGTTTGATCCTGTCGAGGAAGACAGCCGGACGACGTCACTTTTCATCAGATTTCCAGGCCTTTCTCAGGTGTACCATCGACTGCTACATTCCATTGGAGCCGCCTTTGGAGTGGTTACTGAGATCCCTCCTCTCCCTGAGATGCCTACTTCAGCAGCAGAGGCAGTCAGGTCCGATGGGGTACCGCGTGTTAGGGTCATTGTCTCTGACCCTAACATCTCGGATGACCACATTATGCTTCAAAATCCAGATAGCTCCTTCTTCAGACAGAGAGTCGAAATTGCAGGGAGACAGGATCAGTGTAGGATTTACAGGACCCTTGGGCACTTTGCCAGAGATTGCCAAGGAAAAAGAAAAGACCAAGAAGATCCACGGGTGCGCCTCATAGCTTCACCCAACCTGGACTTTCTTCACGACCAGTTCCTACCGCCTCACGTGCTACTAGACCTTCGACTTCACAGCTAGGACCTTCAGCCTCTCATCCTGGTACTTCTACAATGCGTATACGACAGTCAACAGTCCCGCTCCGGTCGTCGCCCGTTGGGTGCCTGTCAGAGTTGGTGAGCCAGTACCTCACACTACCACTGACGGGACCGCGGATACGTCTCTTCAACCAAGAGACATCCCTGTCCTAGTTCCATGTGCAGATGAGGCTGCTCCTGACCTTGCTCAAATACAGGAGCGCTCATCTAGGGAGAACCTTCCTGCAGAGGCCCGTGCTTTACTTGAGGGGAGTGACAAAGTTGTGGCTGTGATCACAGGCAGATGTGTCTGCCTACACCTGATAGAGGTAAGGGGATTATTGGTTCCACTCTCCTTCCGCAACGCTCCTTCACACTCTAACGCCAGAGGTACTTCGCAGAAATTCTTTTTCAGTTCTGGCAGACTTGGCTGAGTTTGAGGTAGAGGAGGAGTTTATACCCTCCACGCTTGGGAAGCATATCTTCCACGACAGAGTGTCCCCCTCAACAAGGGGGGTGTGCTTTCCCCAGTTGACTTCCCTCCTCTTGATAGGAGGAATTTTTCACAGGAGAGGGCTTTCTCTGCTACCAGGTCGGGTAGGATCTTCCATCCGGCCTCCTCTCGTAGATGAGGATTGTCAATTGGAACATTCAGGGCCTCGAGGGTGTACCTCACCGCCACTGCAGGCAGCTGATTCGTAACCAACTTCATCCAGGTGTTACTGGGGGTCCCATGGACATTCTGATGATTCGCGAACACAAATTGGATGCCAGGGATTGCAAGTCGGGTAAGCTTCTTTCAAGCCACACTTTTTGGTCACCCGCCTTGGGCACCAAGGGAGGTACTTGCATTTCTGTTTCTTCTTCTATACTCCCCTTGGTGATTGGACACGGGATCATAGTCCCTTCCAGAGCTCAGTGGATTATACTTTTGATTGATGGGCATAAAGTTGGTCTCTTAAACCTTTATGCACCCAATTCTAGAGGGGACCGTGTTCTTTTTTGGAAGGAACTGCTTTCTTGGTCACATATTGCAAATGCTTAGATTATAGGGGGCGATTTCAACATGGTTGAATTGCCCTCACACAAAGGGGGTGGTAGGGAAGGTGGCCTTCACTCCCTAGAGAGAGCAGCATGGGATGCCTTCCTTTTTCAATACAGTGGCAGGGATTCTTGGCATGACGATGCTTTTCACACTCAGCCACATTCTCTCCTGTTTTCTTGGTCGAACAAGAGATTACAGATGCCTATACATGCACAGATTGACAGATTTTATGTGGGTGATTGGGCTCTTGACAGAGGTGGTACTGTTTACATTGCAGCTGGGGTGTCCAATTCGGATCATTTTACAGTGGTTTTGATGGTCTCAGATCCCCATGTGAGGTGTCACTCTGCCAGTATCAGGATTCCAAATTCTTTCTATGCAGAGGAGGGCCTTACAGAGACAGGGTTGAGGACCTGGGTATCTCATTTGCAGGATGGACAGCTTTCTCCTTCAAATTTAGCCGCAACCCTCTCTAATATCAATGACTTTTATCGTCAGATGTTCGTATCAGAAGGGGTGAGATCCTTAGGCGTGAGATAGGTATCCGCCAGCAGTTGGCTGCTCTCCAGAGGGAGGAGCAGAAGAGGCCTACAGATGCTTGGATTCAGGAGCACCTTGCTGCAGCAAGGGCTCAGCAGCAGTCACTTTTAGATTAGAGAGCAGAGTATGCCTTTCACGCTAGAGAGTCATTTTGGACACAGAAGGGAGGTACAAGCAGTTCTTCTCTACTCTTGGCCCCAGACATAGTAGGGAGAGCGTCTCACAGCTTATTGACTCAGGCGGAGTTCTTCAGACACATCCAGAGGCCGTCTTGCAGGTTGCCACCGATTTCTATGCCTCCCTTCTTACAGCAGATCCAAACACTCAAGCCACAGATGATGCTAGAGTGGTTATTTGGCGACACTTACCCGGGTTGGTGACAGGGGATATGTTTCACTTGATGCACCCTTGACCAATGTAGAGTTCAAGACTACTCTCTCTGCCCTTCACAAGGGCAAGTGTCCTGGTTTAGATGGACTTACCCCCTTGTCTTTTATTACTTTTCGGGATTAGATTGGGGATCATATTACCTCAGCCCTACAGGGTGTATGGGACAATGTGAAATGCTAGACTCACTTACAGAGGGCCTCATTCATTTGATTCCAAAAGGGGGTTGCAGGAATTTAGTGTCTCAGTGGAGACCGATTACCTTGCTGGGAACCTTGTACAAAATCCTAGCTAAAGCTATCAGCCTTCGTCTACAGCCCTTTCTACCAAATCTTATCCATGATACGCAGACGGGTTTTGTGCATGTCAGGGGCATCTTTGATAACATCTTCTCATTTTGGGAGGCTTCAGAGTGGGCCATGCATAATGGCCACAAGTTGGCCATTCTACTCGAAAGCTTATGATAGGGTAGATTGGGGCTTTCTGGAGGGCACAATTACTCGCCTTGGCTTCTCAGATGCATGGATCAGAGGGGTGTCAGCCCTCTACAAATCAGCCCACAGCCAGGTTCTTATTGGTGGAGTCAGGGGAGACAGGTTTGAGATTACCAGATCAGTCCGTCAGGTTTGCCCCCTAGCCCCCTTTTTATTCCTTTTTGTGGCTGAGGCTATGAGCTATTACATTAGAGCTCAAGCTAGAATCGTAGGGCTCAGGCTTCTTCTGAGGCAGAAGGATGAGCTCTTAGACAGTGAATTGGCAGATGACACGGCTGTTTTTTTGGATGCCACTCCACACATACTGAATTCATTCAGGACAGCATTGGATTTGTTTTGCATTGCGGCAAGTGCACACATTAATTGGAACAAATCCAATGGCTTTAGGATCAATGATGAGGACACTCTAGTCTGGGGGATTGACATAGGCTTCACTTGGATTCAGAGGGGAGTCTCCATCAGATATCTGGGATACCAGGTTGGGTTGGGCATCTCTCCGGCACAGCAGTTCACTCCCGTGTTGGAGAGTATCAAGAGGAAACTCATCTTTTGGAGTTCAGCCAGACTTGACCTTACATCCAACGTTGTGGTTGTGAAGCAGGTATTATTGGCCACTGCTTGGTTTGTTTGCTCATGTTGGTGCAGATCTAGAGATTGTATCGCTCAGCTCATGAGACCCATCAGGAACTTCCTATGGAGCGGTTTAGATGGCACCTCAGATGTTGTATCCAGAGTGCCTTGGGAGATCCTCATTCTCCCCACAAGAGAAGGGGGTCTCAATATTATTGACCCGAGCTTGCACAGTATGGCCTTGCTCTGCAAGTTTGTAATGCATGGATTGATGCCTGGACAGAAGCCTTGGAAGGATTTTCTTTCACACAACATTCAGTCTTGCACCCCTTCTCATGGGGGAGATTGGTTGGACAGCAGCAAATGGATCTTTACTTCAGCCCATCTCAAATCCCCACCTTCCCCTCTCATGGCTGCTATTCTGAAAGCTTGGAGCTGCTTCAGAAACACACTTCGCAGAGTTCCACCCACTTCTCGTGAAGAGATTCAAAGGCAGCTAGTCATGTGGAATGACTCGATTTTGGATCATCATGGCAAGAGTGTCACATTATATGCAGTGGTCTAGATGGGAGAGGGAACCTGCCTCTATTGTAGGCACTTGGCAGGCCTTTATGAGACTTCCAGAGGATCAGAGATTTTTAGCAGTTGGCCGCCTCAGAGGGAGTGCACTCAGGATATAGCAGATACAAGCAGCCATTCCGCCAAAGTGGATTGACACAGATGATATGCCGCTTACAGAGTCCACTTGGTAGGGAGCGTTCTCAGGGACGGGCATTCCGTTACAGGTCATTGCATTGCAGGATGCACATGAGGATACCCTTGTCTTTGATGTTCAATCGGGAGGCAGACTTATCTTCTGATGATATTCTTTTGGAGGTTGCATTTCAGCCTATAATGATTGCAAGATTCATGGAGTGGGACGGGGATTCACAGTGGTATCTTGACCCTGATCCTATTCTCCTTGCGCTGGGAATGGATTGATGAGGGGCACCGAGAGAAGAGCTTTCCCTTTTTTCGATATACAATTAGAAATGCCCAGAGATTTCAACTCAGCAGTAGAGGCTGGAGGCCCTCCAGAGCGCCACACACGGATAGTTTTCAGATTTCTACAGCTGTGCGGAAGAACTTTTGGCGTAGGCTCTGGAAATCCCTCAGGAATGGAAAGGTCACTCTTTTCTTTTGGCTTTCTATTCATGGAGGGATTGCAGTGAACCTGTGAAGGGGCTGACCCTACTTGTCCTCATTATCACATGGCAGTTGAGTCAGTACACCATTTCCTTCGAGAGTGCAGACAGGCGAGGACGATCTGGAAAGGTGTTGCTAGGATTTTCAGCATCTTTCATACAGCACCTTTCTATATGACCTGGGATTCAGTGGCTTGGTTATCTCTCACTGGCCCACAGGTGTTCTTCGAGGGACATGATCCAGATCCAGCTTTCATTGTACCGCAACATTCAGTGGAGTCTTGTTCCCTCTAGGATGTTCCCCACACTCCTTTTTAGAGCTGCTCATGCCTCACTAGACACGTCTTGGGAGATTTTGGCTAGCATTGCAGCTTGGAATATTTGGAGAGCCAGGTGTAAAGAGGCGATGGAGATTATCCAGGTTCACCCTTCCCAGACTATGGGCAGTATTTGGATTGACACAGTACACACTCTGATGGCCATTTGGGCAAGCATGCAGGGATCCTCTAGAGCAGACACTGCCAGGAGACTGCCAGGAGAGTTACTTTTTTCGAGTTTGGAGGGGATCTCCTTTCTTCTTTGAGTTGCCTTTAGGGTTGAGATGGCATTTTCAGCCTCTGCCTTGGTTCTTTATTAGCTCACTCTGAGCTGTTTTTTCATGCATTGCATGATGTACTCCCGCATTTGAGCTTGCTCTCGCGGTTTTCATTCATACTTAATGAAGTAATTTTCTTGAAAAAAAAAACTGTAACTTCTACTATTTCTTGAGGAGAAACAAGTTGATCATCCGCACCCAGTGACTGTTTCGGTCTGCTGACATGAAACATTGGATGTACTTTAACATCAAGAGGCAATTCGAGTTTATATGCAACTGGTCCAATTCTTTTAATAATCTTGAAAGAATCACAGTATCTAGGGGATAATTTCGAACCAAACCAGTACTTAGGCTCTTGGATTTCTTGGGAATACATAAATATACCATCTATCATGGGGAGATAATCTTCCCATGAAGATTGTCTCTTAGAAACATATGCCCGAAGCATATCTTCAACCAATTAGTTGACCTTCTCTGTATTGCCATCATATTGTGCATGATCTGAGGAACTCATACTAGTTTGCAACTTCTCAAAAACAAGTGTCTAGAAGTTACTTGTAAACTTTGAGTCCCTGTCACTGACTATGTCAGAAGGCAAACCATATACCTTAAACAAGTGGTCCACAAACTCATGAGCCCATCCACAAATTCGTGAGCCCACTGAGCAGTTGATATGGTCGATCTAGTAGGTAAGAATCTAGCCATTTTTGTCAGACGGTCGACTATGACCCAAATGGAGTCATGACCCTTGCGCGTTCTAGGCAGACCGGTAATGAAATCCATGGAAATACTTTCCCATTTATTATCCGGGATTTGCAATGGCTGTAATAAACCCGTGCTTCTAAGGCGTTCTGCCTTAGTAACCTGACAAACCCAGCAACCTACCACAGTTTTCAATAAATGCACGCATCTTAGGCCAATAAAAGGTATGTTTCACAAGAGACAGAGTCCAATGTATACCTGGATGTCCAGCACTAGGAGCATCATGACACTACCCTTGATGGGTTGCCTGATTCATATCAAGGCTTTGCTACTACATTAAGGTTGGTTGCAGAGGGTGATGCCAATCATTTCTCATTTAACCAGCTGTCTTCTTCAGGAGGAGCAAAGTCGTGTAAATAGCAATGCTACTATGGCTAGTGATCAAGCATTTGCTACCCATCACAAACAAAAAGGTAAAGGCAAGGTTTCAGCTGGAAAGCCCTCTCATACCCATGCTGATCATTTCAATGGTGCCTCTTCTTCAGGGGATAACAAAAAGAAGAAGAGATGTAATTATTGCAGGAAACCTGGGCATGATATTTCTGAATGCAAGAAGCGCATAGCATCTGAAAAGAAAAAGAAAGAGTCTGGTCTTGCAGTATCTGGTTCTTCTAGTGCGGAAGATCGACATGAGTCCACTAATTTCACACAAGACCAGCATTGGGCTTTCTTGGTTACATGTCAGTATAATCATGATGTTCATGATGCTTGTATGGCAGTTTCAGATGTTCGTGATGCCTGGTTCTTTAATAGTGGTGCTAGCAAGCACATCACTTCTTGCAGGAAGTTATTCAACTCATTGGAGCTTACATCTAAGGGGGGCAGTGTCACATGTGCCAATAATGCATCATATACCGTGAAAGGTATTGGGCAAGTTGCTCTTACTTCTGTCTCTCGTGGTATTGTCACTCTAGAGCATGTGCTTTATGTTCCAGGCATTCGTAAGAACCTCATTTCTATTTCAGCCATTGCTACATGTGACTTTCAGGTTCTTTTTGATGGTGTGAGGTGTGCAGTGTATGATGCTACACATGCCTTTACCATGGTTTTGACTGGCACATTGTCTAGAGGTCTTTATAGACTTGATGCTTATGACAGATGTTTGTATGATGATGCTGCACACTTGCCGATGCACATGCCTTTGCTATTGATTCTGCCATGGCAAATACTCATTTGTGGCATGAGAGGTTTGGACACCTCAATTTTGGAGCTTTGGTGAAGTTATATAAGGAAGATATGGTTGTGGATCTTCCCAAAATGCATATGCCGTGGAGGCCTATCACACTTCTCGGGACTTGTTGCAAGATTCTGGCCAAGGCAATCAGCCTCCGATTGCAGCTCCTTCTCCCATATCTGATTCATAACACTCAAACGGGATTTGTGCATGGCAGAAGCATTTTTTGAGGCTTGGACCGGTCGTAAGCCTCGCATTCCCCACATAAGGACTTTTAGATGCTTAGCTTATGCTCATGTGCCTTCACAGAAACGCACTAAGTTGGATGATAAAGCTATTAAGTGCATGTTTCTTGGGTATAGTTCAGAGAGCAAGGGCTATAAGCTATATCAGCCCCACACGGGCAAGTGTTTTGTCAGTCGGGATGTTGTGTTTGATGAATCTTCCACTATGCCTTTGCTGGACTGCCAAAAACAGCCCATTTTTTATACCTCTGACATATTTGACAGCGTGATGCCTTTGTTTCCATCCGATGCTCGGGATGATGTTCCATCTGAGGTTGTACCTCCTCCATCTGTTGGTCATTTGCAGCCTGTTTTATGCTTGGTACTTCATTTGTTTCTTGGATCAGCAAGAAGCAGAGTACAGTTGCTACTTCTAGCTGTGAAGCTGAGTACATAGCAACTTTTACAACTACAATGGAGTGTGTTTGGGTTCGGAAGCTACTTGCAGATCTTTGTGCATGTCAGGCTGCTCCTACCATGATCTTCACTGATAATCAGAGTGCTTTGGCTGTTGCACAGAATCCAGTTTTCCATGCTCGCACAAAGCACATTGAGGTTCACTATCACTATGTCCGAGAGCAATTATCAGCACGTGATATTGAGTTGTCTTATGTTCCCACTGCAGACAACTTGGCAGGTCTTTTTACAAAGGCTTTACCTCGACCTAAGTTTGAGGCTTTTCGGCAAGCTTTAAACTTAGTACCTTTTGTAACTTGATCTGTTGTACTCTGTATAGTCATAGGTTGCTATATCCCTGCGGGACGAACATGTGCAACCATGACACTAGATATTTAGATATCCTGAGTCATGTCCAGGATACTTCAGCCCATACCATGGAGGGGGTTTGTAGGCCATTTCATGGGCTATCCATAGATGCCACTTATACCCTAGTATGTGCCTTGTAGGCCTAGTTATAGTCAGTTAGGACTATTGGTACAGTTAGTTTATGTACCATCTAGGTCAGTTAGGACAGTTAGCCCTAGGGTTTTGTTATGTTGGCTCTCCCTTGAGCCTACACACTTCAGTTTTGCAGCAATCTATTACAGCATCTCGTTTTTCTCCATTGTGCTTCCATTTTTGAGCTTCCATTGCTTCCATTGCTTCCAACACCCAACAATTGTCACTTTATTCAATCGTTTTTACTCTACACACATTCTTCACGAACCATCTTTCTTCTTTCTTAAGAGGACAGGTGCTCCCCAAGGTGATTTACTTAGGCGTATATAGCCCATATTCAGATAATCTTGTAGCTGTGAAGCTAACTCATCCTCCTCTAGCTGGCTCATCCTATAAGGTGGAATACTAATATATTGAGCCCCAGGTACTAAATCTATGCGATGATCTACTGCCCGTTCTGGAGGTAAACCTTCCGACAGTTGACCAGGGACTACATCTATGAAATCATCTAACAACGTTCTCAATTCACGGTGTTCAAACACACTTAAATCATTTTTGTTATTCACAGAGACAACAAATGAAGAAAGCGGAATTAAAACACACTGATACACATTATAATGAGAAGTGTTTACTATATTCCGAAGCTACATCGCAGTTACAATAGGTCCCTGAGAAGAGGAGATATTATCACATTGAATACAAAATTGGGTGTCCTTATCCAAAAAAGAGAGTGTATGCTCTTTCCATCCAATCCGAATATCGCGGGTTTTAAACCACTCTATTCCGATTAACAAGTCCACATGTTCCAAGTGCATGACATAGCACCTAAGAGCAGCTCTGATCTGCAAGAAAACACAAGAACACACCAAACGTGAGGAATCTGAGCAGGATGCTCTCACCACCCAACCATGACATCTACGGGATGCGATCCCGAATCAGGAAATGTCCCCTCTGAGCCACAAGCTGAGCTACTAGCATGAGCTCCCAACCAGATCTTAACCAGCCTGGTGTCCCATACCACCAGGTGTGGCGCCTAGAGGCTTGGGATCTGCTCCTGGGTCTTGGGCTACACTATAATGCAGACACGCGTCCACGACTCAATCCAGGATCAAACCTAGCACCTGGGAAGGAGACTTGCTCCCATGGGCTCCCTGAGAACTGAACCTCTGGGCCCCTTATATAGACTTGGGCCCAATGCGCCAAAAATAGCGAAGACCTCTAACTGGTTCGTACCCTTGCCACTCGACCCAAGAATCAAGCCTACCTAACCCTAAGCCTCCCCAGGCTACCTAGGCTAGTCTTGTGTACCCCAGTACACGTCAAATACCAATCGGTGCACATGACAACATGGGTGATGATGCTTGTTTACTAGCTCCACCCTTCAGCTTATTGTATCAAGTTTCTCTTAGTCTCATAGATCCATCAGTCTTTCTAATGATGTCTCGACTTCGCCGCCTCAATGATAGCCCTCAAGGTGAAAATGTGCTCCAAAGTGGAGTGTTGTCTCTGAAAACCTGCCTGCCCAAGAGCCCGCAACCCATGACCCTCTGTGTGGCTCTTGATCTCCCTCTCTAGTACCGACCCATATATCTTAGCCAGAGTGTGGCCAATCATAAGAGTGTGGTAGTTCCCAGTGTCCATGGGATCACCTACCTTGTGTATCGCTACTATGGTGGTGATGCTCTAGGTAGGCGGGAAGCCATGGCATACGGCATGGCTGAACAGTTGTGCTAGGACCGGGGTCAAGACCTCCAGTCCATGTGCAAAGTGCTCGATACGTATTCCCTCATGATCGGGTGATCTCCAGTTATGAAGCCGAAGATGAGCAACCTATACATTCTGTGTGATAAACAAGTGACACGTAGTGGGTCTGGGCATAGAGGACATATCAGGTGGTGTCTGACCCAGAAATCATAGAGAGAGCATGCATATGTATGCCAGACTGCTGGATCTGTGATGGGGATGGGCAACTTCCCCTCAGACAAGAGCCCCCATCCCGTTGTAGGGTCTCCTCCACGAAAGGATCCGATCACCTCATCCATCCTGTGTACGAGGAAAGCCCTCTTCTTACGTCGCGACACTCGATGTGAAATCCATTGTGCCTCTAGTTAACTCAAATGTCCCAGCGCTCGCACACGTGTGGGGTGGGCTCTTGTCTCTCTGCACTCATCGTCAAACCAGGGTTTTGGGACATCTTCCCATCTGGGATACATGCAGATCGAGTCGTGGGAAAGGATCTGGTGGCAACATCATGTATCATTGAGACAAGGGCATCTGATGCATGTACGAGATCCATATCCTCTTAAAGTAAGACTGGGAGCTCAGAGGCCGAGCTCAGAGGCCAGGTGATTCACGTACACCGGGTCAAGAGCACGATCAAAATGGATCTGAACGCAAGTGGGTGGTAGCGGGGCCCTCCTCATGGCTAGCATGGCGGCCGATATACAGAAAGCAAGGTATGAGTGGTCGGCCCCGAGTGGAGGAGGCACAATAAAATCACGTATCCATGGCTAGTTGACCCAACAGGTAGTCCACTATACTTTTCCCCCAAAACAAGTGAGCCCACCAGATGATGGCCATCTCCGGAGGCCGCTATATATGATCAAGTCATGTATAGCCCCCAACTCAAGCAGGTACCTCCCATATGTTGTCACTAGTGCATCTGCATCTGCCGATTGCCTCACGATCCCCAACTCTGCTGCATCCATCTCTGGCACTATGAGGGAATCCTCATCGAAATCTAGCAAGCCAACCTGTATGTTACCAGTACATGCATGAAGTCACCAAGGAGGAGAGTGTCCCCTTGTCTAGAAAGCTCTGTGATGTCATCTTGAATAGTCTCATAAGGATTGTGCCCGTTAGTGGTGACTTCTCGTGCATACGATGATGTGTCTGGGAGAAAGTAACACACTGCAATCAAAGTCGGGCGTGTATCTGGTAGCTGAACTCGCACCCACATATGTCGTGCATGCTCCTCTCTCCGGATCGCAAATATAAGTGGTCTCAGATGTGCTCTGAAAAGGACAGCCACGCCTCCCGACCCTTGTACCCCACTATTTCCTCTCATCTCCTTCCTGTGGGCTAATTCCCCAATATATCACGTCACTGTCGACAGCCCTCTTTCCAGGCTCTCATGTGTGTCGATGTAGAAGATCATGTCTCTGTCAATGTATGTTTCCAAGAAATCACCTGGGTCGGACCAGAGGGTGTCATTATAGTTCCATACTACCATTTTCAGTCCATTGTCTACACTCGTCTCGTGGGTCTGACAACGTCATAACTCCCCATCTTCCTTCTCTTCTTTCTCCTTCCTTTCTCCTCTCTCTCGAATGACCACCCTACCATCCCTGTATGCAGCCCATTTCCCTGCTTCTCTTGCAGCCATTACTCGTACCATACCCTCAGTAGATCTTAGTTCCAAAATCTTATTCTATCACTATCAATCATGTTTCTATGGGAAGTGCATTTTACAAGCTTAAATGGGGATTATTTGCAGGAGCTTGCTTTGAATGCAATAAGTTTGGACACATGGCTTCACAAAGTCCTCGTCTTACACAAAATGCCTCTGGATGCCATGCCTGTTCAAATGCATCCTAAGGATAATGGTGGATCCTCAGTGGCTAAGAATAAGTTAAATAAGCCTGCTACTGCAGCCCAAGATAAAGGGAAAGCTCCTATTGTTTCAAATGGAAATGCCTCTTCTTTGACTCCTTCTACTTCTCAATCGAAAGTAAGGGAAAAAACTTTGCAGGAAGCTTGGCAGACTCCAAGAAGGACAGTGACAGGAAGGAGACCTCTCCCTCCTCGCACTTGGAATGGTTCATCCCCTTCTGCTCATATCCCCGAAGAGGACTCAGGAATTGGTATTACTTGGGCTGCTGTGACAACTAGTCGTACCCTCTTTCCTGAAGAGGAAATTGCAGGTCTTTTATCTTCTCCATAGGCACTTGTATCATCTCAGGGTCGAGAGCCAGATCCTAAGATAGAAATGCAGACTTGATCCTTATGGTTCTCAGCTGTACATCATCTGTAAATATGTTGTCGCACATAAAATGTTTGACTCTCAATGTACAGGGTTATGTGATTCCAGGAAATGGAAACTTGTTTGGGGATACCTCACTCATTTGCAGCCAGATATAGTAGCATTGCAAGAACATAACCAGCATGTGTATGCCGGTCATCATGGGCATTTTTCTGGATATGACATATTTTATGCCGGTGAGCATTCTTTTTTGGGTATAGTCTTCTTGAAATATGAGTGTCAGCCAGTTATTGCCCTCAATGATAATCAAAGCTGATGGTTGATTACATAGTGTCTCATTCAGGGAGAAATTCTTAAATTCGCATCCGTTTATGCGCCTCAATCCTCTTGTAGTAGAGGTTTGATCTGGGCTGATATGCAAGGATATCCATGGAGACAACATGCCTTTATTTGAGGGGATTTTAACAATGCTCCTCAGCAGGGTGACAATACCTATGGGCATACTTATATGTTGGCTTCTGAGCACCATCACTGGTCTAATTTATTGCTTCAGCTAAGCCTTGCTGATCTTTGGAAGGAATCGCACCCTATGTTGCCAGGTTATACTTTTCAGCATAATGCCCAGTCTTCTTATCAGGCTCGTCTGGTTCATTGGGACAGGGTTAAAATCCTCAGCACAATGATAATCTCACCACCAAACTTTGGGTGGATTATGCTTTCACACATTCTGATCATGCCCCTCTAGGTTGAGGATTTCTCTTCAAGACATACCAGATGATCAGCTCACACACAAAAGGCTGCTCATTGTCAATAACAGTTATTTGGACCATAATGAATATCAAGCCATGGTTAAGGATGCTTTTTAGCCCCTTTTGCAACAGTCGCACTTTGACATTGACTATCCTTGGGAAGCTTTTGTTGCCAAAATGCAAGCAGTGATTCGGGATTATGGCAAAAATTATATGAAGACCTTGAGGAAGAAGGTGGCCCAGGCTAAAGTTGATTGTCAGTCTTTGACTGAACTTGGTCATTTCAGGTCTCTTTCAATGGAAGAAAATCAGAACTTATGCCAAGCTAAATATTGTCTGCAATGTAATGACAATAGAAAAATTTCTAAATGGGAGACCCGGGCACAACAGAGGGCTTTCTTGGACAAAGGATGTTCGTCTAAAGCATTTTTTAAAAGTCTTCACTATAAGAGGCACTCTGAAAGTATTTGCAAGGCTCTTCTCTCTGATGGTGTTTGGACCTCTTCTCGAGCTAAGCTTGTGTCCATCACTTTTCTTCTCATTTTGGGAATGCAAATCCACCCTCACAGGAAGTTATTTCAGCAAGAAGTACTAATTATTTTGCAATTTCTAATCAATAAACAAATTGTTACTACTAAAAATAAACTATTATTACTATTTTCTATAAAAGAAATTAAGTGATCCAACCACTTAAAAAGCAAATACTATTGTTACATTTATTAATTATTTAAAACTGTAAAAAAAGTAAAACTTAGCATGCAATTGTCAACAAACAAAAATTCAAATGACAGTCTACAAACCAAAAACATTCATGTCGAGTCCTTTGATTTTATATGCTAGATGACCCAATTTGGATTTGTCAATCAAAAGATACACGTCAAATTTTGGTTATTTTTTGTGAACAAAGTAGATCTTTCAAAAAAATTTTGAATACCATGGTTGCATAAATTCTAGGGTGGTTGATCGTATCAAAGGATATTTGCATGATGGCCTGCATCCAGCACAATATGGCGTTATTCCTCGTCGGCATATCACTGACAATATTGCAATGCTTATGTTGGAATTGAATATGCCAAGTATATAGAGCAGGATGTTCTCTTATTGCAAGTTGACATTGCCAAGGCTTTTGACACCATTCATGGGATTTCATTGTGAAGACTATGCAAGCTTTGGGTTTTGGTCATAGATTGCAGCATGTTATCTATTGGCTCTACATTGACAGTAAAGCTGCATGCATATTGTCAGGAGATATCTCAGAATTTTGGACACTCTGTTGTTCAGTCTGCCAGGGTTGTCCTTGCCATAGCAACTCATCCCATGCTTCAATATATGGATCATTTGGTGGTGATTGACAGGTTACATGGATTGGAGATTCTTGGAAGTCGACCTATGGTTGCTCATGCCTATGTAGATGATTCTTTTTTTCTGCCACGAAACATTGAAAGGGATCTTTCCATGCTTCTACAAGCTCTTTCTTTGTATGGCTGCTGGCCTTCATGTGAATTTTCAGAAATCTCGCATGTTCCCCTTTACACTCAAAAGACTAGCATAGTCTTGTATGGCCAGGGGAAATTCTCCTTCCGACTCAGTACGCCATCTTGGTTATCCTCTTGGGTGGACGTTTACTCGTCGTCAACAGATTGATTGGGCCCTTGTCAAATTAAAGAAAAGCTTGAATATTGGAACCTGGCTACTTGGCCTCTACATGTTCAGCTCCGAATTGCTCAATCTATTTTGGTGGCATATATTCAATTTTATTTACCTCTGATCTTCTTTACCAAGGTAGATCTTACTTTTTGGCGTTCAAAACATGGCAAGAAAAGCTTGCGCTTACTTCCTTTACAGTAGTCATGTTCGCCAAAAATGCATGGGGGATTGAATATTCTTAATATTCACGTGCATACTCTTCATTCCAAGCTCCCTCTCCGACAACAGATCCTTTTATGGCGCATTCTATTGGGGGTTTTTCCTTCTAGACACCTGCTCTCATGCCGGCGTATTGCTCCAGCTATTTGTCGTCGTTGTTTGGCACCCAGGGAGTTTGTGTATCATATTTTCTGGCGTTGCCCTGACACATGTGACTTCATCGACATTCTTCAGCAGAGATTATGTTTACGCTTTCCTCATACTACTTTCGGCAGGTTCTTCTGGCTTTTTGGGATTTATCCTCGCCAAGCAGAGTTTGACTTGTTCTTTTCCTGGGTTCGTTATTGGGCACTTTGGACTCTCAGGAATATGGAAACCACAAAGTCTATGGTGATCCGAGTTTTTCTACTTTTGTTTTCTCGTCGTTCTTTGCAACAATTTCTATTTGATTGCCTACAAACTCACTACATAGAGTATGATGTATATTTGTCCTACAGTGACATTTTCTCTTAATGTATTTTCCAGCTATCTAGTCTGGGACTTACGTACTTTGACATATCCCATTTTGGGATAGTTACTTTGTAATATAATCCAAAAAAGTTTTCACCCAAAAAAAATTTTAATAAAATGTGTGTGTGTGTGGGGTTGTGTGTGTGTGTGTGTGTGTGTGTGTGTGTGTGTGTATTATTTATCCGGAAAACATAGTGAGACATCTGGGCTATCCCATTGGCTGGAAAATCAGAAATAAGCAACAAATATCATGGGTGTTAAACAAAATTCAGGACAAATTAGAATATTGGAAGATCTCCACTTGGCCCTTGCATGTACGGCTTCGAATTGTTCAGTCCATTAGCTTATGTCCAGTTCTACCTTCCTCTATTACATTGGTCATCTCGAGATCTCACTTTTTTTATGTCTCAAGCCATGGAGATTTTCTAGAAAACTAAGCTTCATAAAAGGGCTTTAAGGTTGCTCAAAATGGACTTGCTTTGCTCACCAAGAATGCATGGTGGTTTGAATATAATAAACATCAAATTTCATGTGTTGGCAAGAAAGATCACTATGCTCAAGACTTTTTTTCAACAAGAGCAGCCTTGGTCTATCATGTTGGCAATTTTGTGTGGTCAGATGCGCACAAATGCTTATGGACATTGGCTCGTTGATCCATCGGAAGTAGTACTTGGCAAATTTCAAGGTAAAATCCCTGGTTGTCCATTTTCTACTTCCTTGATTCAGGATTGGAAGCAAGTTCTCTCTCACATCAAATGGTCTCCCCATCCTGCTTCTATAGCTTCCTCACTCAGAATGGAAAGCATTCATTGGAGTGCTGTGTTTTCCTCTCCCCTTGCTGTACAACCACCAATCAGAGCTTACAATCTTATGAGGTTGGGCATCCGGTTCATTGATGATGTGGTAGATACGCAAGGACATTTTCTCTCTTTTCCGGTTGCATGTCGACAATACAATCTTGGGATGCATCACAGAACTATTTGGAAAGCCATTGCTGATCTCTTACTCCCTTTGGGTCCGATTCCAACATTGAATGTAAGAGACAAGCTTCAAGATTGGCACCTTCAGTCTTCAAGTCCAAGAATATCCTCTCAGCCTTTGCAATTATTGACTTCTATACAGGCTTATCGATTGATATTACCTCCTCCTTGGATTGCTCATCATGCTAACTCTCTCTGGCATCTGAATAAGTCATCAGCCTGGTGGAAAGGAAAATTATAATTGATATGGAAGTTGAAAATGCCATTGAAGCAGAGACTCTTTCTATGGAGATGCATAGTTGGTATTCTTCTAGTGGGAGTGAAATTGGCTCAAAGAAGGATTGCCTCACCTCTTTGTCCAAGATGTCGTCATACTCCTGAGAGTATTCCGCATTTATTGTGGTTTTGTTCATATTCCAGAGACCTTCTAGACAAGATCTCCTATTTCTTATCTCTCAGATTTCCTGCACACAGGTTCTACAGGTTTTTTTGGATGTATGGCAAACTATCAGTTTCTTTGTCACAGTATTCTCTTTTCTTTCAATTGATCAGATACTGGGCCTTATGGACCCTCTGGCTGCAGTGAAATCATGCATATCTGAATTCTCCCCTTCAGCACCCTTATGAGTTCTTCCAAGCCTCATTGCGGCAGTCTTTATATGATGCCTTACATGAGGACGATTTGGATGTTTCTTGTATTCAGCTTTTCTTTTACTGCTTCTGATGGATAGGGCATTGGCTCTTTTCTCGAGCACTGCCCTGATGTAAATGAATGTTACATAATATAATTTTCTTGGTTTCACCAAAAAAAAAGAGAGAGAGTGTGTGTGTGTGTGTGTGTGTGTGTGTGTTTTGCAGGATGATATGCATGCTCTCTCTCAAGATGCTGCCCCTGCTCTTACTCAGGTTGATCCTCAGAATGAAGCTCAAATGCTAAACCCTGCTTTATCAGATGCAGCTTTTTCATCGGAAGATACAGATGTTGATGTAGCTTCTCTGCCTTTGATGCCTGTGCCAGAGTTTTCTTCTGTCCGGGATGCAGAAGTACCTTTTTTACTGGAATCTTTTCATCCCATGTTACAACAGGTTTTTGACCCTCTGATTCAAAATTTTCGGGTACCAACCTATATCAAGAAGAATCACAAGGGCAAAAAACAGCTTGTTTTTATTGATGGTGTGGTTTCATCGCTGCATCAGTTTTTACAAAGCAACAATTTGAAGCTGGAGGATGCTGTGTTTGATCCTCCTCCAGCTTGATACGTAACTTTTTACTTGGCTACCTCATGACTTTTGCTCTGAGGTTTTACTTGTAAATTTTTTCATTGTACTTATTGGTGGGTTTTTACCTCTTTTGAGGTTTCCCACACAGAAATATAAAGATTTCACTATTAAAAAAAAAGTGTGTGTTTTGCAATATATAGACCATCTGGTGGATACAAGAATCCTTCATGGCTTGGAAATGGCAGAAAATCGCAGCATGGTTGCTCAAGCCTATGCTGATGATTCCTTTTTTACCCCAAAGAATACTCAAAATGATATTTCCGCTTTGATGCAAGCTCTGTCGCTCTATGGTTTGGCAGCTGGTCTTCATGTGAATTTTCAAAAGTCTAAGCTGCTCCCCTTGCATTCTAAAGACAGGCATGGTCTCTTATGGCCACGGGAAATAATTCCACCCACTCAGATTGTTCGTCATCTTGGTTACCCTTTGGGTTGGGGGCATCACCCGCTGTCAGCAAATTAATTGGGTGCTTGTCAAGCTCAAGAAAAGAATGAATATTGGAAACTAGCAACCTAGCCATTGCATGACTTCGAATAGTGCAGTCCATTCTAGTGTCCTATATTCAATTCTATTTGTCTCTGATCATGTTCACTAAAGTGGATCTTGCTTCTTTCATGTCTGTAATCATGGAACTATTTTGGCAATCCAAGCATGGCCGGAAAAGTCTAAGACTGCTTTCAGTGCATCGACTATGTTCACCAAAAATGCATGGAGGTCTTATTATCATTGATATCCTTGCCCACAAAGGGAAAATGCTGCTGCAATTTATGCAAGGTGATCAGCCTTGGGCTATTATGATTCGCTCTCTGTTACAACAAATCAATACTTCTCCCTTTGGTCACTGGCAACCCACTCAGTGGGACTTCTTACTTGGTTGCTTTGATGGTACATTGTATGGTTGTCCTTTGGTCTCCAGCTTGCTTCTTGATTGGAAGCACGTCCTTTAAAAGCTTTTCAGCATCTGCTGGCTTTACAGGAACCTAGACGTTCCTGTAAAAGCAACTTTGGGCCTATAAAGTACCGCTTCGGCAACAGGTTTTCTTTTGGCGAGTTCTTTTGGGAGTGTTTCCATCTGGACAGCTATTAGCTCATCGACACATTGCTCCTGCACTTTGCCACAGATGTTCTACTTCTTCGGAGGCTGTGCCTCACTTGTTTTGAATTGTCCATGCTCTCGTGAGTTTTTTTATCTACTTTGACAGCGCCTGCGAGCGAGATTCCCATCTGTTCCGTTTGGGAAGTTCTTCTGGCTATTTGGGTTTCATCCATCCAGACCGGAGTTTCATCTTTTCTTCGTTTGGGTTTGCTACTGGGCACTATGGACTTTATGGACATATAGGAATTGTAAAGTCTTTGGTGATCCTACTTTCTCTTTGTTTGGCTTTTTTAGGCGTTCTCTCCAGCAATCTTTCTTTGATTGCTTGCAGACCCGCTGCATAGATCATGAGGTCTTTTTGGCATATACTGAAATTTTCAGTCGATGTAATTGTAGCACCTTATTTTGAGGTTGCTACTCATATAATATAATCAATCAAAGATTTCACCAAAAAAATGTGTGTGTGTGTGTGTGTGAGAGAGAGAGAGAGAGAGAGGAAAGAATCTGCGAAATCTGCCCCACAAGAGAGGTCCAAAATGAGCAGCATCTACTCCTAAGATGCTGAGCCTATGCACACATTAGAGAGAGCTATGGGGACAGCAGAAGCAACCTTAAAACTCCGTTGGAGCAGCCAGCCAAAAAGCTTGGGAGCTGCTTAAAATAAGTCTTAGAACACCACAACAAAGTACTCACACTATCGCACTAGCTAGTTCAACAAAGTAACACATAGCAAGATTATAACATTTTCTTTCACTAGATGTAAAAGATCCCTATCTGTTGATAGTGATCAACAGTCCCATAGATCCTGAAAGTCTCATGTGGACTTTAATACAGCCATCTCTATCTCTCTCTTCCCACAATCCTCTCTTTCTCATCAGAGAACCGTCATGGTGCCTGGATACATTGAGCCTGAGCATGTACTCGGAGCATTAGCCTTGAGCACCTGATTCTATTTTGCTATTTTGTTGTTACTAGTTTCGCACTTTAGCATTCAGCAGCAAGGGCCTTAGTGAGCCATTTGCTTCCGCCCACAGCGGCTTGTATGAGTTAATTTTTGATTTTGTACTTGCTCATAGGCCCACGAGGCCTCCCGCAGACATTAATACATCTCTCTCTCTCTCTCTCTCTCTCTCTCTCTCTCTCTCACATTTTTTTAGTGAAAGCTTTGATTGATTATATTACAAGAATAGTCACCTCAGAAAAGAGACACTAGAAAATACATCAACTGAAGATCTCAGTACAAGCCAAATATACATCCTCGTCTGTCTGGCGAGTCTGCAAGCAATCAAAGAAAGATTGCTGCAGAGAATGCTTAAAGAAAGCAAATAAATAAAAATTGGGATTACTAAAGACTTTGCAACTGCGGTTTGTCCATAAAGTCCAAAGTGCCCAATAACGAGCCCAAACAAAGAAAAAAAAAACACACACACACTATATGCACGTACAGACCCCTACCTCCACCAAATACAATTCAAGAAGTTTATCCACTAACTTGTCCTTGCCTCACATCATTAAAATAAATGTCATGCACATACCTCATGCTAAATATGATACAAAACCTGTAGAAATTACAGAACTGAAGCCCAAGTTATTCTTTCAATGTCAAGTCTTGCCAAATCTGTAAGATGTCGAGACTCAAGCTCTACTTAATCATCGTTCAGGTTTAATATTATGCTGGAAAAATATAAACTTGCAGAAAGTGCAGAATCTGAGCTGAATAATGTCTAAGTGTTGAGAAACCGAGACGCACGCATTAGTCCGTTTATTGAAAACGTCCACTTGTGCATTCAGGATCCTTGAACAGTTACAACTTATCTCTCATAAAAATAAGAGAAAACTTAATCAATGATCAGTGTCCAGTGTCAAGACTCAAGTGTGTTCACTAACTACTACAAACATGAAAACAAAAACACTGAAAATACAGGCATTTCATGCATTTCATTGACAGACAAAATGTTCAAAAAAAACATTCCTGTTCAAAAGCAACTGTCTCTTTCTGACTATACACTGAACAAAGTGTAGATGTGTCTGTGTGCACGGGTGCACCCTGTGTGCACACATGCACGTGCATGTGCAAGATGTCAACCTTTAAGAAATGCAGGATTACTTTTCTCAGCAAACTAAAATGCAAGCTCCATGTATATAGCACTAGATATGGGATCATCCAGTTTTAAGGCTCCTTGAATTTGAACTCCTCAGTTTTATCAGCCCATGCCAATGACCTTGCAGTCTGTAGCACCACATCTTAAGGGTAACACATAGCAACCCCTAAAATTTGACATGTGACAAGCTTGTTGACCTCTCATGTTGTACCGTGACTGTTGATTTTCCTACGGTAGAGGGTATGTGAGGGAGGCGTGACCACACTTTCATTGGCACTAAAACTTGTAAGGGCTTGAAGATTAAGACAGAGAAATACAAGCTGGAAAAAGCTTCTTGAGTGTTTATAGTTTTAATGCTGCCTGTGAAAAAATGCATGCGACAGAACCCGAGCATGTAGAGGATACAGATGACAGAATCTGGACAAAGTTTGGAAAAGGGGGCAGCATAAATAGTCCAAGAAAATTACCAGTTTATATGATTGCAGTTGCTCAGGTAGTTTGTACCGCTTGTCTTTAATGTCTGCTGATATCAACATTGGATAGTACAATTCGATCTGTGATATCTTGGAAGGATCCCTGGTCAAAGTTGCTGACAAAACCATCTTCATTACACGATCACGGCTGTTTCCATTGAATCCTCTTTCCCTACAGCTGCACAAGAGTTTGTTGATGAACACGATTAGATTCCAGTTATTAGAGGAAATACTGCATCAGACATTTTTATTGCCATTTAGCATTCACAGTAATATGGATAAGGTTGAGATTATGCATTGAATTACATGAAGCTTCTTCCTTGCACAAAAGATTCCCTAAGCAGTACATGCGATGTTTAACATGGACTGCTTCTTCACCACAGACCCCTTACCACTAGACTTCTGTACCAAGCAACATGAACTACCACAGTTGATAAATAAGGGGTATTCAGGAAAAATTAACACCAGAAAAGCACACACTTAGCAAGGGTCACGAGTGTCTTACAGACATCATAGTAGAGCTGCATCTTGGCTTGCTATGAAAACTGACCTCAGATGTGTGCCTTTGCAATGATCTCCAGAACGTACTTTATCAAGAGTATTTGGAAGCCAATCTTGATAAGCTTGCCTTAAAAGCCTATCAGTCTCGTCAATCACCTATAAATCAAATACACGATACTTTAGCAAGAAGGCTACACCACTAAGGTGCAAGTTGCTGAAGTACAAACTGGACCTGAGGACCCACATTCTCAAATGAAATGTTGGTCATTGAAACTGTGCAAAGACAAGCTCTATATATATTCCAAGAGAAATAGCCCGTGAAGTTGTCATTGCAAAGGTTCCCCTCATTCTCAACTTAACCCTGGTGACATATTTTGCAATAGAAAATAAATCATGATGGCCTGTAAATTCGTGGTGCCTATTATGAGCCTTGAGGACAATAAACCTTTTTGCTTTGATGTGATATGATGACTTTGGGAATACTCTTGCATTTACAGGAATCTAGGGAGAAAATGTCTGTATGGAGCACACAAGGCCGCTTTTTGACCGCGGACAGAGAATCACAACATTGTTCTACAGTTGAGCGGAAACATATATAACAGGATGATTAGATCTAACACACCTTGGAGAATCACAAATGACACTCATTCCTTTATGAATGCACTGTCAGGATTAGAGTTTATTTAATAGTTTGAAAGACCTTCATGCACAGCAAGAACAGGCACTATGGCATGCCCACCTGCTTCATCCCTTTATTCTATGATAAATAAATCTTAGAAACCCTGAATATGATATTTGAGACTTGACGTACGTATGTACACATTCAAAATTACCTGGCACTCATTAGTAAAAAGGTGTAGGTTTACAAATGTATGCACACAATTCAATAGATATATCTCTGAGGCCTGGCTATTTGCACCATCAGCCTTCACATCGATTCAGAGCATCAAGTACGTTCAAGGAACTACCAAAGGAAAAAATTTCCCTGCATCTCTTGGTATTTTTTAATAACTTGTTTCATTAGAGGGGGCTTGATATTGTATGATGATGCAATCTTTAAGAATCAAGTGCAACCATTTTGCATTATATTGGGCTTATGCTCACTAGGGATAGGATGATGCCCTCATGGGCTTATGCTCACCAGGGATAGGATAATGCCTTCATGGGTTGTAGACGAGTTCAGATTCTCGGACTCTTATAACCATTGTGCATAATGGGGATGATTGCTCGGCTTATGCTCACCATGGATAGGATAATTGCCTCATGGGTTGTAAACCAAGAATCTGACCCCAGTTAAATGAATGAGTCTAGGGTCCCTGCGAAGATGGTCCAACAATAATTTTTTACCCACTGCTTCTTTGTATTTTTACAATTCATTTCAGACTCTCAAGCTTTCTCCAATGTGGTGCTTCCTCACGCTGTCACAAACTTCACAGCATCAATCCCCAACCTGGAACACAAGTCATCTAATGTGGCACTTGAATTGCCAGGATACTACACATCACCTTGTCCGCTCTCGTGTGCACACAAATGGATAAAAGAAAGACTTCAGATCTGCTAAGAATACATGCACAGTAGTACATCCAAAAACCTCATGTATAGATAGATGAATCAAGTACAAAAGCTGTCACACTAGTGTACCACTACTCCTACTGCCACATGCTTCTTTATAGGCTTCTATAGCTACTGTGACGCCAAAATTTGATATTTTTTTTATTTGGCATTGGTATTGTTTTCTTCTATGTTTAATAAGAGTTTGAGTATCAAGTGATAGCCTAGCGGCTCTCACTTATTTCTATTTTCTAAGATATTGTATGGGATTGAGAGAATGAGTGGAATGGATACTTGTAAATACCATAGGTATGAATTATAAATACCTTGGTATGGGGTGAGAGTTATTTGTGTATGGGATATTATGGGGTTTTTAGAAAATAGGAAGAGCGAGTCATATAAAGAGGTGGGCTCATGTCCATGTCACCACAATGTAAATATCCTAAGTCAAAGTACAGTTGACCATTTATTTGACCTGACCTTGGTCGGGGAGACTTGGTTTATTACCAAGAGGGTTAACTACGGTTAACCAAAGAACTACAGAGCTGACTACGGTCAGAGAGTGTTGACTTCGATCAACGAGACTTGGCATGCACCAAGAGGGTTAACCACGGTTAACCAAGATGTGCCAACTTCGGTTGGAGAGACTTGGCTATAATTAAGGCGCCTCGACCATTGGTCCAAGCTCCTTAATTATGATCAAGAGCGTTGACTTCGGTCAACCAAAGAATAAATATGTATATTATACTTGTTATGTGTGCACATGTGTTCAGTGGGGATGCCCACCGTGACTAGAATTAGTCCACAGTGTGTTATTTGCATGCAAAGCGCTAACAATTAATGGGTGCCATGGTGGTGCGCTTTAATTAATTGTTGCAGATACTAGGAAGAGTTATTTTCCTAAGCGCTACGGGAGCCTAACAAGCATCTAGGAGGCGGTTCGCATGACCAAGTGCTTCGAAGACTCCGGAGTTGCCCTTAGTAGCATGTAATTAGGAAAGTAATGTAGAAATTGACAAGTGGCTTGTTGCCAAGAAAGGGGGCCTGAGAGCTCATGTAATGATTCATTCATTCACGTTTTGGATTTTCATGTATGTACAGCTTCTACGCTGAACTCATGTACTCAGTTTTCTCTCAAGTAATAAAAACCTTCGGGGGGGTCCAGCCCGACGATTGTCCTGGGCCCTAGTGAATCTGTTGAGAGAGGGAGAGAGGGAGAGAAATGAAAGAGTCTTTGCTGTATTTTACGTGGAGGGTTTTGGCTGTCCTCTACGGGTAGATTACATTAGATTACATTGGTATCAGAGCCAAGGCTCACAATCTTTTCAGGCTGTGACGATCCCGCCAGAGAATAAAGAAACCACGATCCAAGTCTGAGGAAAGGAAGAGCTTTGCAATATGGGTCGTTGGATGAAGTAAGGGCTAAAGGTCAGCGCAAGAAAGCAAATTCGTGGCGCAAAGTAATCAGAAATGATTTCCTTAGTTCGGCTATCGACGGGATTCATGTAATCTTACGGGAGATCGTTGACGAGTATCAATTCCAATCAGGAGATTGTGGTTGCAGTAGTAGGACACCCATGCGCTTAATTAGCCGGTACTGAGGAGAAGCGATAGCAGGTGCTGCTCTGTCAAGCTATTGTCCTCTCTGCTACAAGGGATCGTTGGTTGTAGATGATTGGCGAAGGCAACCGCACAGAGTTCAAAATACTTCCGTCTACAATCATTCGACGGGAGACGTGAACGTAAATTAGTTGGGCCATTCTGTCACGCTCCCCGTGTGGTGACGACGCCTTCAAGCGTAGCGATGCCTTCACGTGCAGGTTCGTGTTTGACGGAGGTTCTTACGTGACGCAAGACGCCCGATGCTGATCAGCAGCCAAGGTCTAGAACCTTAGGCTGATGTGGCAGTCAGCGTGGCAGCCAAGGTGACGTGGCAGGCAATGCACTAGCTGACGTGGCGCACATGTGGCAGAGGCAGTCTTACTAGGTCAACAGACACGTGGCACACAGGTGACGTGGCGGCCACATGTGCGAGCTGACGTGGCAGTGCATAGAAAATTGCTGATGTGTCATATGGACACGTGTCAGATGACGTGGCAGCCAGTCCCACAGATGACGTGAGAGGACATGTGATAGCTGACCTGGACTGCCAGCTAGACAGGTGGCTGAGGTGGCAGACCTGAGGTTAAGCTAACCCCAACAGAGTTAGTTTAACTCTGGTTTAGTTAGTCTGGCCTGACTTGACTCAACCAGACCAGTCTGGTCACTGTGACCAGTCCAGTTGGTCCAGTTACAAACTAACCAGACCAGAATCAGTCAGTCTGGTTAGAGTAACCGGTAGTTACCCATCTGGTTACTGTCTCCCAAAAAAAAAAAAGGGACAGTTACAGAGACTGTTTCTGCTAGCAGTTTTCACTTATCTGAGAAAGTATCTACTGTCAGAAACAGCAGAGATCAGAGGAAAAATCAGAGATTTGCAGAAAAAGAGAAAATGCATACCTTTGCGTTCAGAAAAAGGGAATCAGATGCATTCTGAGTGCTTTCTGCAGCAGCCAGAAAAGGGGCAATATAGTTGTTGATGCCTTAGCAACTTTGTGGGTATATGCCTTGAGCTGACAGCCCAGTACTGGCATAGATTGTGAATGCAAGACACCTCTTGTTGAGGTCAATTTTCTCTTTGAAAAGCTAAGGCAACATGCATCAGTTGCATACATAGTGTGTGTGTGAGAAACTTGCAGATCTCAGACGAGTTGTAAGAAAATGGTTCAATCACCTATCCAGTGGGATTCACAAGATAGGGATGCACATCCAAGACAGAGAAGTGTGCAACAAACTCAAGAAGAATTTGAGCAGATGTACGCACTTGTATGGAAGAGATGGAAAATCTCAGAAGGGATCCAAGGGCTCAGCATTTGTTTCAAGCAGAAGCTGTGCCTAATGCTGCATATGATGTGCCAATGCCAGAGGCACACTCTTGTGTACAGCCAGAGAAAGAGAGATCTCATAGGGGACGGTCTCATAGCAGGAAGAGATCGAGGCATCATCACCGATCTCCCAGTCCTTCACCGTCTACCTCGAGCTCGACTTCTATATCTTCTTCTTTATCAGATAAACCATCCAAGAAAAGAAGGAAACACAAGAAGTCTAGGAAAAGTAAGTCTTCCAGAGAGACCAAGGAATTCAAAGAGGGAGGTAAATCTGTCAAGTTTATGACCTACAATGGACAGTATGGTCATACAAACAAAGCATTGCAGTTCATCAGGCAGTTTGATGCCGCATTCGGTACAAAAAAGTTTTCAGAATCCTCCAAGTTAAGAATGGTCAGTTTGCACTTGACAGAGACAGCTAGTGCATGGTGGAGTGCACAGACCATAGATGGGTCAGCCCCAAAGAAGTGGAAGGACTTCAAGAAAGCCTTCTACCAGCAGTTTATGCCTACACAGTTTAGAGATCATGTTCTTCAAGATTGGGACAGTTTGCATATAGATGCTAGAGATACAGTGGATGTGTACAACCAAAAGTTTTGGGATGCTTATTTGCAAGTTGCACCTTTCAAAAAGATCTCCAAAGGAACCCAAATGAGAAAGTACAGAGCAGGTCTCAGTCCAAGAATCCAAGCAGTAGTGAATGATTTGGGGGCAAAGAACATTCAAGACCTTATGCATTCAATTTCAGTAGCTAGTCTTGTGCCGTTACAAGATCCATCCACGGTACTATCCTTGCATGCAAGACGTGCCAAAAGAAAGAAAACTGGTTTTTCAAAATCAGAAAAGAAAGAGTATCCCAAGGTTGAAAAGAAACGGTTTCAGCCTCAGAAGCCAAGGGGTACTCAGTATAAAGGCAAATCTCCATTCACCCCTGAACAGATAGCTGAATTCTGTAGAGATGGGAAATGCTTCAAGTGCGGCAAAGAGGGGCATGTGGCTGCCCAGTGCCCAAAAAGCCTTCAACTTCAAAGGGAAAAGAGGCAGAGAAGCCACGGGGACCGCAAAAGCCAATGGCAGGAGGAATTACTGACATACTGGGTCATGTTTCAAACCCAGAAGAACGAGAATTGCTGCTATCATGGGGCAAAGTCAGAGACTAGCAAGCGCTAATTTTATTTGATCCAGGGGCTACTGATAATTTCATATCAGAGGACCTAGCCCTAAGGCTGGGAATAAAGACGGAGGAGTTGGGCAGGGCTTTGGATGCCGATCAGATGTTCTGTGGGAATCCTGTGCCAGTCACTCCCTTGATAGGGAAGCTCCGTCTTCATGTACAAAGTTATGTGGATCAGGAAGACTTCTTCATTTCTCCACTAAAACATCATGATGTAGTCTTGGGAATGCCTTGGTTTCATTGCAAGGCAGTGAAGTTGACTCTTCCTGAAAGAGTGCTGGAGTTTGTGCATAGGGGAAAAAATCAGCATTTAGTTGCCAGGAATAAAGGGGAGACTATCCCCATTGTATCTGATGTTACATGTGGTAAAGCAATAAAGTCTGCAATTTCCCCGTACATGGTTTTCGTAAAAGAAAAAGAAAATGATATGGGTAAACTACGGTTAACCAGAGAACTACAGAGCTGACTACGGTCAGAGAGTGTTGACTTCGGTCAACGAGACTTGGCATGCACCAAGAGGGTTAACCACGGTTAACCAAGATGTGCCAACTTCGGTTGGAGAGACTTGGCTATAATTAAGGCGCCTCGACCCTTGGTCAAAGCTCCTTAATTATGATCAAGAGCGTTGACTTCGGTCAACTAAAGAATAAATATATATATATTATATTTGTTATGTGTGCACATGTGTTCAGTGGGGACGCCCACCGTGACTAGAATTAGTCCATAGTGTGTTATTTGCATGCAAAGCGCTAACAATTAATGGGTGCCATGGTGGTGCGCTTTAATTAATTGTTACAAGTACTAGGAAGAGTTATTTTCCTAAGCGCTACGGGAGCCTAACAAGCATCTAGGAGGCGGTTCGCGTGACCAAGTGCTTCGAAGACTCCAGAGTTGCCCTCAGTGGCATGTAATTAGGAAAGTAATGTAGAAATTGACAAGTGGCTTGTTGCCAAGAAAGGAAGCCTGAGAGCTCATGTAATGATTCATTCATTCACGTTTTGGATTTTCATGTATGTACAGCTTCTACGCTGAACTCATGTACTCAGTTTTCTCTCAAGTAATAAAAACCTTGGGGGGGGGGGGGGTCCAACCCGACGATTGTCCTGGGCCCTAGTGAATCTGTTGAGAGAGGGAGAGAGGGAGAGAAATGAAAGAGTCTTTGCTGTATATTATGTGGAGGATTTTGGCTGTCCTCTACAGGTAGATTATATTAGATTACACCATGTGTTCTAATAATATAAGAGAAGCCACATGCCAAGCGTGTGGAAAACATGTGGAGGAGTGTGGAGTCAAGAGGAATCCTTCTAGAATTCCTATGTGGAATAAAGAGGATGTGGACATATGGAAAAGAGAGGGTCCCTATGGGCTCCATGTGGGGAGAATCTTAACTTTCTCAATATTTTAAGAGTCTTGAGCATCTTTTGATGGGACACATGGCAAGAGTAGCCAAAAAGAACATGGATGGTGACATACGGGCTTATGTGATTGATGGGAAAAAGAATTGATGGGAAAAAGAATCTACAGACAGCAATTGTAAATGGGTGAAGGAGGGTGACAAAATCTCTATAAAAGCAGCTCTCCTCTCCCCTGTTCATCATCTCTTCCACCATTAGGACTCATGTTGCTGTAGCTCTAGTCTCCTCAAGCCTCTTCCATGAGCCTTCTCTCCCTCTTGTAGATATTCTCTTATGTAGACTCTTGAGTCCATCTCTCTCTAGTTTATTCTCTCTCTATGAGTAGTCTTGGAGCTTCCGCTCCCTCTTGTATGTATGAAACCTCTTCTTCTCCCTTGTGTTTGTAGTATTTTGAGTGTATTTGAGTGGAGTCTTACTCTCATGGTAATAAAAGTCACATCTTATCATTTTCCTTGAGTCTCCATTCCTATGTCTTTTCTCTCTCTATTCAAGTCTCTAAAGTAGTTCTTGTTCAGCCGCTCACTGTGCACACATAGTCCATCCATTTCCCGAGCCACCATGCAAGTTTCTTCCTCTCTTTTAGGCGAATTCTAGGGGTATTGGATCATTGATAATTGTGGAGCCTTGAGGGAGCATTTTGCTTAGGCGAAATCTGCATGGGCAGATGGCAGTTAATATAGCAATTAGACCCCCTGTCAGTATTTGGCCTATAACTTTCTCCTCGGTGGTCCGATTTCAATGAAACTTATATTAGCGCAAAGCTCTCTTTAAGGGTCTCCCTTCCATGTGATTAGTTTCTTGCATTGGGTCCAAGACAAGAAGTTATGAGTCTCTGTGTATGACTGTTTATTTCTATGGCAGTTTTTACCCCCTTTCAGTAAACTGTCCATATCTCTTCAACCGGTTATCTGTTTTCAATGAAACTTATATCAGCGCGAAGCTCTCTTTAAGGGTCTCCCTCCCATGTAATTAGTTTCTTGCATTGGTTCCAGGACAAGAAGTTATGAGTCTCTGTGTATGACTATTTATTTCTATGGCAGTTTTTACCCCCTTTCAATAAACTGTCCATATCTCTTCAACCGGTTATCTGTTTTCAACGAAACTTATATCAGTACGAAGCTCACTTCAAGGCCCATCCATGTATGTACTTTATTTCTGATATCACTTTTCTAGTGGAAGTTATAGACCTCTGTGTTTTCTAGCAGTTTGTGGAATGATTTTCAGCCATTTCTAGAGGCTTCTGTGAAGGAGGTGCCATGTTTCCCCGGAATTTACCCATCCAGCCAAATCAGCCGCTTCAAGCCCCTAGATATATATCAGTTTATGTCATGTTGAGCCGAAAGATCTTCTTCCAACAATGCATCGCTCTTCTCTTTTGCGCTGACTGGCTTGGTGAGATAATGGCCTCTGCGGATCCTTTTCTTCTCCCAATGCTGGACTACAATGTCACTTGGGATGTTACCATATTCATTCTCCTCTAAGGGAAGCAAGGAGAAAGATATGTTGTGGTTTTCTTTGCATGAAAATATTTTCTTCATCTCTCTTTGCAAGTGATAAGGGTCTCTATTATTAAGATTGGGAAGAGCAAGAAGCTAAGAGGTGCGTGAAGTTTCATTACCCCTAACTTCATGTCACACTACTCAAGGATGAGCTCTTACTGGACAATGGACTCAATGCCTATGCACCACAGTCTCTCTACTGGCTGTAGGTCTGTACACTATGTTGCAGAACGCTGAGACCTGTTGACATGCACACTGGAGTGCCATTTGCTGCCTGCCAAAAAAACCCAAATGGGTCTCCTTATAGAGGGCTAGATGCCCCCAAACATGACCAATTGGGGCCTAGGGTTCAGCCGACCAGATCTGGCTCACTGACCTCTTACAGCCGACCCTACTTCGGGTTCTGCAGACCAGTCATACAGACTGCCGACCAACCTGCAGTAGGCCTACATAGGGCTGTGCCCAAGCCAATTCCACCCCATTTTCTGGGCACCTCTACTGCCTCAGCCATGCCTGTTTCTGCACATATATCTGCCCTGAACTAGGGCCTATTGTGAGCACTAGTTGCTTGCCCAAGTAGCCCACATGGCTGATACTTTGTTGCTGCCCATGTGGCACCCTGCTTGCTTCCCATATACCTCTGAATCCCTCCCTCTTACAGGTCTGCCTCCTGCTTGCCCTCCTCATATGGGGGCTCACAAGTTGGGAGTTGACCTCTACATTCCAACATGGTTCCTAACTATTCATCATGGTGTTAGAAACACACAAACACAGGGTAAAACAGAGGGTATACGCAGCGGAAGATGGATAGAATATAGCCCAAGAACTCACACAATGGTGTTATGGATGGAATCAAAACTTCTTTACTTGATGTGGTCAACATACATGTGCAAGCCAGTAGATAGACAATGCTCAGAGGAGAGATATAGAGCCAACAGTAAATATAGTTCCGTCCAACAAACACAATACAAACAAGTCCAGAGTCCCACCAGAGCGTGGTCCTCTGTCCTTCCCAAAATATGCTCTTGTCATACCTCCATGACACTTCTAGATCCCTAAGCTTGCGTGTCCCGTAGAGCTTGAGTTGGCTTTGTCACCCTGCAAACACACCTCCAAGCTATCCTTGCCAAAAAGCCACACGTGAGGGAGTGAATACTTCCTTGATCCCTGCACCTTGCTGCCCTAGAAGACAGCTAAGGGTGAAGCCCTTCCCTGAGCTATGTCTGCAACACTCGGCCCTCACTTGTCCCTCTGAATAATGGCCCAGGTCCCTGCTGGTCTGCTGCTCCAAACTACTCCTTGAAGGCTGCTGCAATGGATGAGAAGAGTGAGCCCACAGGGCTCCCTTTCATAGAGCCCAATGACCTCCAATATGGACCGACCAGCAGCCTCCTACTGGCTGACCAGGAGCCTCAAACCAACTGACCTGGTTGGCTCACCAACCAGCCAGCTTCGTTGGCTCCAACCAACCTTGTAGGCGTCAGCCTGACACTGGCCCAAGTCAGTCCCGCCTCTGTACAGCCTATTCCCAGGCCCATATTCAGTGCCTGTCCCAGGCCCAATGCCAAAATGCTATGTATGTTGTGTATGCTATGTAGTTACAGGAATCCCATTTCCACATTGTGTAATTCAATTCTTACAACCAACCGCATTTTAATTAGCACTCTTGCAAGCACGTCTATAACCGACAATTACAATTCCAAAATATTTAAATTACAAGGCACTAATTGATAGAACGTTGCACAAGAAAATTGAAAGCCAAAAAAATAAAAAGAGTGTATATTAATTCATAGCTCAAAAAGTGCTTGGATGTACATATAGCATGAAGCTAAGCCACGTCCTATGGCTTCAAGTACCAAAAATAAGAGGAGTGTATATACAAGAGGCACGAAGCCAAGCCAGTGGCTGTACAAAAAAGAGTAGCTAGCACTACTTGTACGACTAATCTAAGTTCTCCACATCCTCGATCCCTTCTACGCTCCCTTCTATGCTCCCTTCTCCGCCTCCTTCTTCCTCATCTTCTTCCTCATCTTCTTGTGCAGGGGCCTGTAAACAAGGGACAACATATATCAATGTATGAAAAATCAAATCTTTACTTATAATATTGTCATTATTTAGTTACGATATTTCTTCAGCCATGTTGACGTCACAAACCACATCATCAGACCTGCGCAGGTCTGCTCCGAGCTATTGCTGTCCCATACAGTCCCAGGCCTCCAGAGAGTCTCTGACCTGCCAGGTATGCCCTTAGGTGTGCTCCCAAATGTCAGCCTAGGTGCTGCCCATGTGGCAGCAACATCAACCCTAAGTACACCTCCCCCATGCTTCCTCATATGGGGACTTACGGTTGGGGAGGTCCTTTTCCAACACCCCCTCTCACCGGCACATCTTGGCCTGATCCCGACTCTTCAATGAAGATGCTCTATCAGCTCCAATGTCAAAGGCCTCTGGAACAATTCGGTGTCGATGTTGATGCATCAACCATAGCATGCTTCTGAAGTGTCATCAAGCTGCCATAGCTCATGTGCCCATATCTGGCATGCCATAACTCCACATTATGCATCGCAGCATTGGGAGTGCTCACTGAAAAAGGCATAGTGCTCTTAAACAAAGTTGGTGGAGCTGATGCATCTGAGACAGCCATACCTAAATCCCTTTTCTTTTCTTTAGCTATGCGCTTCTTGCATTCACCAATGTAATGACCTGGCTTCTTGCAGTAGTGACAGATGCCCTTCTTCTTAGGCTTATATGCATCACCTTTAGCCTTATAGTAGGGCTGTCCTGAATCAGCTTTATGCTGATGTGCGGGTTAATTGGCATGTTGCTTTTGTTGCCCTTTTCCTTTGGGCTTGAACTTAGAAAGCATGGCATGCTCACCAGCCCGTGTTGCCATATTTCTTCTTGTCTGCTCTTCCTGCAACAAAAGGTTTACCAACTCCTGAAAAGAGAGAGGATTGCTGCCCCACCTTGATGACAAATTCAACGAGGTGTGGAAACCGAAATAAGACTCAGGAAGAGAATTCAGAGTGGTGGTAACCATCTCTAAATCCGGAATAACTTCATCTATATTCAGCGATTGTTCCCTCAAATCCTGAAGTTTTGTGAGGTGAGCATTCATGGAATCTCCCTCATCCATATGTGTATGAGATAGCTCTCTCTTCAGGAAGGAAACTCTCGCATCATTTCTTGCTGCAAACATGCACTCAAAAATCTCCCAAGCTGCCTTCGAGGTCTTGCATGACCGAATGTGAGGAATAATGAACCTCTTGACAGAAAGAGAAATAACAGAAAGAGCTTGTGCATCCCTAGAATCCCATCTTTTCTACTCTATTGTGTCAAACACTCTCTGTTTTTCTCTCTTCTAAGATCACGGGAGTAGCACCATTTATTTCCTCCCAGCCATCTTTTGCTAAGGCTCACGAGCCAGACAGAGTTATAATCACATGCATCATTGTCTTTTCTTCTCACTCTAGCCTCAGCAAACCCCAAATCCCTAGATAGATCTAGATGCCACATGTCATCTATATAGGGCCTTCCTAATGCAACATTTCACCCCTCTCTTGGGATGCATTAAATTCCTTGCCCCTAGGCACAATCTTAGCACTAGGCCCTTGGTCTTAGATCTATCTAGTCTGGTGCTATCAGCCCTCACCTAGGACCTTGACATTAAATCCCTCCCGATCATTTACATGAAGCGCAAACACATATATTACAGAGATAGATCCTTTAAGGGAAATGTCGACTGATTCTTCCGAGGTCATGCTACCTCGGCTAGAGCGTAACATTCCTTCCCTCTTCAGACATCAGCGTCCTCGATGATAAAGTCTGGGAGCACTCTCCGCAACTGATATACGGATTCCCAGGTAGCTTCGGATAGAGGCTGACCATGCCATGCAACCAACACCGTGGGTATCTTTCGATTTCATATTTGCATTGTTCCTCGGTCCAGGATTCTTGTTGGTTTGCGCCTTGCAATATCCTCTATCTCCTGAAACAAAACCACACCTTCGATTAGTGAGTCACCTGTATGTAAAAATTTCTTTAAGCGTGAAACATGAAAAACCGGGTGCACCTTACACCCCTGTGGCAATTCTAATTTATAGACTACACTGTCTATTCTCTTTAGAATTAACCACGGCCCACAGTATCGAGGTGATAACTTAGCACACTCTCCTGAAGTCAACGACTTCGAGTGCGAAGGAATTCTGAGAAAAACTTTTTCTCCTTCTTCAAATACTCTTATAGACCGATTTTCATCCGCATACATCTTGGCTCTATCCATAGCCTGGCGGATATTAGCTCTCGCAAGTGCTAGCATCTCCCGCATCTGAACTACAAAGTTCGCGGCACTAGGCACTTTCTGAGGTACTCCAACTATAGTTGGATTGGCTGGCCTATAACCATAGTTCAGCTCAAACGGACTGAACCCAGTAGATGAATGTTTCCTATCATTGTAGGCAAACTCCAACAATGGCAACCACTTGTCCCATGTATGTTGCCTCAATGACACATATGCTCTCAGCATATCCTCTAAAGTTTGGTTGACTCTCTCCGTCTGACCATCCGTCTCAGGATGATCCCCACTACTCGTTCCCAACTCAGTCCTTAGTGTCTCGAACACCGCAGTCCAGAAATGACCGGTAAATCTGACATCTCGGTCTGACACTATGGATCTAGGCAATCCATGCAGACGAAATATATGTCTAATAAACAAATCCGCCACTTGCGGGGCACTAACAGACTCTCTAGTCGGAATGAAGTGAGCCATCTTGGTTAGACGATCAACCACCACAAGGATAGAATTATACCCTCCTTGTGTTGCAGGTAGCCCTACAATAAAGTCCATGGAAATGCTCTCCCACTTACTTAGTGGTATTTCCAAGGGCTGTAAAAGTCAGGGTGGCTTCACCCACTCGGCCTTACTTACCTGACACGAGAAACATCGTGTCACATATTCATGAATATGCTTTTTCATCTTTGGCCAAAAGAAATCTCGCTTCACGAGATCATATGTCTTCTCGACTCCTGGATGTCCCGCACACGGGCTATCATGGCATTGTCGAATGACTCTCTGCCTGAGATCATTCTGACCAGGTACTACAACCTTGCCATTTCTAACTAGCATACCATCCCTTATGGTATATCTTGCATAAGTTTGGCCTTTTCTGGATGCCAGGTCATCCTTTTCATTTTCCCCGGGTTTTAACACATGAGCCTTTCGGGTTTTAACACATGAGCCTTAGGCCATAAGCTCTGGACAAACTCGTCCACCTTTTGAGTTTCTCTGATCTCGGTCATTAGAGCACTCTCTAATACCGTGAAACTCAGGTTGTGCATAATGCGAGACAACGCATCAGCAACCTTATTGTCTTTTCCTCTTCGGTACCGAATCGTCAAATTAAACTCCTGCATGAACTCTGCCCACCTAGCTTGGCGGCCCCTCAAGTCAGGTTGTTTACAAAAATGTTTCAGAGTATCATGATCCACATCCACGTAAAACTCTGAACCATACAAATAATGCCTCCATGTTTTCAAAGCATGGATAACTGCATACAACTCCAATTCATGAGTTGGCCAATTCCTTTGAGAGGGAGAAAGCTTCTTGCTTTCAAAGGCTACTGGCCTTCCCTCTTAAAGGAGGACTGCTCCTACCGCAATGCCACTTGCATCGGTTTCTAGGAACAACGGTTTCTGGGGATCAACTATTTTTAACACCGGTCCTGAGACCACAGCTTGTTTTATGGTGTTAAAACTTTCCTGTTGATTCAGTCCCCAAATAAAAGGTACTTTATCTGAGGTCAGATCAGTCAATGGTGATACTATTCCGGAATATCCTTTGATATGCCTTCTATAAAACTGGACAAATCCCAAGAATGATCGCAACGCGGTCAGACTCTGAGGGATTGGCCAAGTTAGTATCGCAGCCACTTTCTTCGGATCCATTTCTACCCCCTCTGGAGTAATTATGAACCCTAAATACTCAAGCCTAACCATACACAGTATAGTTTTCTTTTTATTCACATAAAAACTGGCTTCCCTCAAAGTACTGAACACTATCCTTAAGTGTTCACGATGTTCAGTAACGCTCTTACTGAATATCAGGATATCGTCTATGAAATGTACTACGAACTTTCCGATATACGGACGTAGTAAATCGTTCATAAGCATGACGAAGGTCGCTGGAGCATTGGTAAGTCCGAAGGGCATTACCAAAAACTCATAATGACCAAACCTACTCCTGAAAGCGGTTTTATGCACATCCTCGACTCTAATCCGGATCTGATGATAGCCGCACTTAAGATCTATCTTGCTGAAAATCACGGCTCCATGTAATGCATCTAGCAAATCATCAATCCGAGCCATCGGATACCTGTGCTTAACAGTGATATTATTCAATGCTCTGTAATCTATACAGAGGCGAAACGTATCATCCTTTTTCCTTTTTAATATCACTGGTGAAGCAAAAGGTGAGAAACTTGGTTGAATCTGCCCCAACTTGAGGTATTCTTCCAGTTGTCTACGCACCTCCGCCTCTTCAGTAAAACTCATTCTATAAGGAGGTCTATTTACAGGTTCTGCCCCCGGGATCAGTTCAATCTTATGTTGAACTTTCCGCTCTGGAGGTAACCCATAAGGTAGTTCATCCCTAAAACATTCAGAGAACTCCTCTGTTATAAGATTAGCCAGCTTGGCCATCTCACCACTTTGCATAACATCAATGCTAGTCGAAGAATCATTCACCGACTCTACCGATGCTGTGCAAAGGTACAAAAACTCTACTTGAGCCTTTCTGATTTCCATCACGGAAACCAACGGTCCCTGAGGTATATCTTTTTCACCTCGCAAGACATAAAGCACATCATTCATCTTGAATTGATATACGTGCTTTTTCCAATCAATGGCTGGATTCTTCCTAGAATGCCATGCCATTCCCAGGGCTATATCCGCATGAGCAAGCTTGGTCATTTCAAAATCAAGCTTCTCAGCATAGTCCTGAATCCGAAGCTCCAACTGGGTAACCCTTTGGTCCCATACTTCAGTTGAACTTCCATCTGCCATCCTAACTGTATACGCATAGTCAGATGGACTTGTCTTTAATTTCAGCCTCTTCACGAGCTTGGAGTTAATCACATTGTGAGTTGACGCCGAGTCAAACAACACAATGACATCATGACTGGCCACTTGCCCTTTCATTTTAATTAACTCCGTATCATTAAAGGCCGTATACCCCGTTGCTGCGGGCTTAGATAGGATGTTATCAGGTGCACTCGTCACTAACTTAGCAACAGACACACAGAACAAACAAGGTACTAACCTCTGAGAAGATCCCGCTAGCTGAATCTGCATCTCTTCCGCTCTGGGACTTCCCTGCATCTCCACGTCGCACTCTGAGATCACCATCTCAGCCATTCGACGATCTTTATTACGTGGACAATCTCTCCACTGATGAGGTTGAAGGCAACCAAAGCACAAGCCTTCTCTCCTCGCTTTTTCCCGCTGTTCTGGGTTCAAGGGAGATTTACCAAGCCCGGGCTGCCATTGGGGTTACTTTCCTCTTCACTCCAATGGTGGTACTTGGTTTAGGAGTTTCAGCCGGTCTCGCCTGCTTGGCTTGACCACTCGGCTGCGAACCACTCCCTCTACTAGCCCACTTCTTCTTAAACCCAGATTTCTTCGGATACCCATACTGGGTTCCGACCTGTGCAAACCCACTTGGCTTGCTGCCCTTGGCATCCTCGTAGTTCAGGGCTATAGCTATTGCATCATCTAGAGTGTTCGCGTACTTAGCCCGAACTTCCATTTTTATTCGATCATTCAATCCAAATATGAAATCTTTCACTTGGATTGATTGAGGCAGGGGTTCATCAACCTTCATTACACTCTCTCGAAACTTATCAGTGTATTCTGCCACTGATAAATTTCTCTGACGAAGGTTCCTATATTGATCCCAAGCTCGGGATGCTTCGTCAGGAGGTAAGAAGTGTTTCCTGAACTCTCTTTTAAACCCCTCCCAGGTAGTGGATGCTATGCCATCTTTTTGTTGTTTAATCCACCACCGATCCGCTGCCTCACTAAACATGTGGGTGGCCTCGCGGATCTTTTTGATGTCATTTCTGATCTCACAAATGGCGAACGCCTCATCCCATTTGTGTAACCAGGTCTCAATGACATCGGAGCTACGGTCGTTCATCCGACCAGAATACTTTTCCGGTCTGTAATTCGCAATATTTGGCACTTTAGCCTTCCTAGGCTCCACCGTATGGACACTAGACTCCAGTTCCATTGGAGCCTTTCCCTTCTCTTCTCGAGAAGGTCTGGCAGACATACTCTGTAACGCTCTCCTAAGTTCAGATTGCCCTACGTTGGCTTGTAATTGCTGCGCTAACAACTGTTGCAAGGCATCCTCCAGCAATGCAATCCTGCCAGATAAAGTGTGAGCTACTGGGCGCGATCCCTGCTGGGTCGGTCGGACTCCTGATTCACCAGGGTCCCTCCTGGAAGCCCCTTCTTCTGCTTCCATTCAGCTCAATAGGTGTTTTGGTTTGGGGTTTTTTTTTTTTTTTTTTTAACACCTCTAGAACACTGTAATCACAAGCTGACACAATTCAGTGTACTGACACTCTGACACAATTCCCTATACTAGGGAATACCTGCAATCTCAAATTTGCACTAACTACGCATTTGACACAGGCATATATCCAAATAGCGCTTTTCCCTATACTAGGGAAATTCCTGCAAACTAACTCCGTCTGAACCACACAGGCATAACCCGTCCCTACTACCACACTGAAACCTCATGCATGCTGTCCTGTCTATGGAAGTAGCGCGTCACCCAGCTAATTAAAGAAGAAAAAAAAAACAACACAAAGCTAAGGGAGATCAAAGAAAGCTCCCTGGTCAAGTCCTGCGCCTCTGCGCCCAATCGGTGTCTCCGAATCCTGGAGCCTCCGCGTACTGCCTACTCATGAATAATAAGACTTCTCTTGGTATCGCGTATCCTTCAGATTACGCTGTCCTCGCCAACCTACGGACTAATCACGCAACACTAACAATCTTTTTTTCCCGTCGACCGTCTAGCCATCACGTTGTTCTGCGTCCAGACCACATATCACATCGAAAGCCTCACGTATGTTTGGAAACTCTACATGAGCGTCGATCAAAACTCTCCGTCAAACCCACGAACCACCTCGCATCTCGTGTCTGCGCTCTGGTCCTTCGACGACCGCTCGTGTCACTCTGCGCTCCACGCCTGCACTGCGTCACCAGACACCGTCGCAACTCCTCGGGTGTCCGTCGTCACGGCACCCCCGTTCTGGTCTTGCTGTAGTCGCCCTATACTATTCGTTAAACGCACGCATGAACCTTCCGTTGAGGTAGTCCATCGCCCCGCCGGTTCGTAGGCCCGTCAATACGTTACAGAAACCCCACGTCATCTCGCAGGCCCTTCGACGTTGACAGTCAGGGACTCCAATCCAGGCGCCGTCAGCAGCTCCGTCACGTCGCCTCCTTACCCCCTATCTAGCTTGCGTAGGTCACCGTTGAACCACTCGCCACCAAGCCCATGAACTCGACCTTCCTTCAATACGTCACCCGTCCCTTGCTCTCTCCACAAGGCTCTGATACCAATTGTCAAACACTCTCTGTTTTTCTCTCTTCTAAGATCACGGGAGTAGCACCATTTATTTCCTCCCAGCCATCTTTTGCTAAGGCTCACGAGCCAGACAGAGATCTACGTTATAATCACATGCATCATTGTCTTTTCTTCTCACTCTAGCCTCAGCAAACCCCAAATCCCTAGATAGATCTAGATGCCACATGTCATCTATACAGGGCCTTCCTAATGCAACATTTCACCCCTCTCTTGGGATGCATTAAATTCCTTGCCCCTAGGCACAATCTTAGCACTAGGCCCTTGGTCTTAGATCTATCTAGTCTGGTGCTATCAGCCCTCACCTAGGACCTTGACATTAAATCCCTCCCGATCATTTACATGAAGCGCAAACACATATATTATAGAGATAGATCCTTTAAGGGAAATGTCGACTGATTCTTCCGAGGTCATGCTACCTCGGCTAGAGCGTAACATATTGTGGGAGCCACTGGAGTAGCAGCTGCTCCAATTACTTGTGCTGCATTTTGACCTCTACCTCTGCCTCCAACTGTAGGAGTGACAGGTGTAGCCACAGATTCTAGCCTTGCCTCGTCTCCATTGACATAATCGCAGAGATGTCTACCAACCAAGATGTTGCGAACCATAAAAGTCCACAAGGAGTCCATTGACATAATCGCAAAGATGTCTACCAACCAAGATGTTGCAAACCATAAAACTCCACAAGGAGTAGTTGGTGCCATCCAACTTATCCTCGCACCACAATGCTCTGCAAATGCCCCAAAATCTGCACAGAATATCTGCAAAAAGTGGCAAAAGTCTGCAATTTGACTCACACCGAGTCCAAAACTGCTTGCAAATCTCCCAAATGATCTTTCAACTGCCAAATTGCATCCAAATGCCAAAAGCCCCAATTTCTTCACGGAAATTGCATCCAAAAGAGGACAAATTAACTGAAAGCCCCGAAAATGCTAGAAATTGCAGTGCAAAAACAAATGCCCCAATCTTTGAGCTGAAATTGAGTGAGTGGAGATCGTGGTGCAATCATGCACTTACCTATGGGCAGCCTTCACAAGACCAGTTTTCACGATGATTCATGCAACCAACACACGGCTTACGAGAGGTCAAGGAGCTTTGGCCCGACTAGAGTGACAGTGCTTTCAAGCATACTTCAAGGACCCCCCGAGGGGATGGCTATTTGGATACACTAGTGAGGCCGACAGCCATGTATACAACACCTTTCTAGGGAAGTGATCTCTCGATGAATACTGATTGGAGGAGATTTGAGGGGCTACAGGTGATTATGGGATTTCAAATGATTTGAAGTAAGCCCTCAGTCCCTAACACCACTCCAGATTGATGCCATTTTTCAAACAGTGGATGTCATGACGCCACTCCAAATTGATGCCATTTTTCAGACAATGGCATACCTTCATAAGGTTTGGGCTTTACCAAGCTGGAGGCTACCGAGATTTGCACTAGATGACTAGTAGAATGAAGGGTTAACACGGCCTGGTATGCATATACATGGTTTGCTAGTCAAGGTATTCATATGGATCAACTCTCCCCTTCTTAGTATAGTTTGGATAGGAAGTGATTGTCAATTGTGGAACTAGCAGTAGACAGGCCCGTGGAGCCATGAATAAAGACATGCAGCTAAAAAAGCAGTTGCACCTCCCCAAAAAAAGCAGCTGTCACTATTTTTACGATATCTTTTGATCCGTACCTCGGATTCAGAAGTTTCTATTATCAGCACAAAGCTGAGATCGAAATCTACAACTCTCTAGAATAAGTCCGGGATAAATTAGCATGAGAGAGGATTGAAAGCTGAGAACACGACAAGCAACTTATTTTTGTTATAAAAAGCAATTGCTTTTGAAGAGCAAAGGAAGTTTGTGAGTGTCCTGGGTTTGGGAGAAGAGTGGTGCTCCTACTTTGCACCTTCCTAGAGTCTTCCTTGTATATGAGAGCCTCTTTTGATTGTTCTTGTTTGCAGAAGCAGTGTGGGTTGTCGCTGCAAGGTGTGCTGATGAAATATATGAGTTGTTGGCTGTGTACATTGTATGCTTGTGTGTTAGAGACCTACCATAAAAGTTACCAACAATCCTCTAGTTTCTCTCATCATTGTTTTGGAGCTCTTGGCAAGGAGATATCCTTGGCACTGTGGTAACAGGAGAAGAACTTAGGCCAGGGAGAAAATGCAAGTCAGAGATGGCATAGAATTTTTCTAGATTCATAGGACTACCCGGTTCTTGGAAGAGATGGAGTTCATAGCTTTAATGACGGACAGGAATACGCCATAGGTGTTGTTACAAATCTTAACTTATTGTTTGAAAGATGAAGCCTGGATGCAGAACCATGCAGCAATCTTGCAAGAGACCCAAGACACCTGACTAGAGCCTACATATAGGAAAGTGAGCTGCATTCTAAATCAACATGCTTTGGAAAGAGAGCCCAATGGAATCTGGACGTAGCTATGCAATTATCAACAGGCGCCAAACCAAGATGGCGACCAATACTTGATTCATTTCTCTGAATTGTGGAACCATTGGAGAGCAGCATTACATCCGGAGATCCCACCCGAAATGATTAAGAAGAAGAGATTTGTTACAAGCCTTAAGCAGGATCTTAGATTGAAAGTGGAACTAAAGAACACCGAGAGAAGAGCATCCCCTTCTTTCGTTACACAGTCAAAAATGCCAGGAGATTTCAGCTTAGCAGTAGAGGTTGGAGGCCCTCCAAAGGTCCTCATTGGGATAGCTTTCATATTTTCGCAGAGGTGCAGAAAAACTTTTGGAGGAGGCTCTGGAAATCCCTCAAAAATAAAAAGATCGCTCTCTTCTTTTGGCTTTCTATTCATGGAGGGGTTGCAGTGAACCTGTGGAGATCCAGGTTCAGGGCTGACCCTACTTGTCCTCGATGCCACACAGCAGTTTAGTCAGTTCAGCATTGCCCAGACAGGCGAGGACGATCTGTAAGAGTGTTGCCAAGATTCTTTGCACGTTTTATAAAACACCCTTCTTCATGACCTGGGGATCAGTGGCATGGTTATCTCTTACTGGCCCTTAGGTGTTTTTCGAGGGACATGACTCAAACTCATCCCTTATTATGCGACGACACTCTGTGGAGTCATGCTCTCTCCAAGATGTTCCTTTCACTCCTTTTAGAGCTGCTCATGCCTCAGTACACGCAGTGTGGGAGATTCTAGCTAGCATTGCAGCTTGGCATATTTGGAGGGCCAGATGTACGGAGGTGATGGAGGGTTCACAAGTCCACCCTTCCCAGTCTATGGCTTGTATATGGACTGATATACTATACACATGCTGATGGCCATTTGGGTGAGCATGCAAGGATCCTCTAGAGAGCAGCTACAGCCAAGAGAGAGATTTTTTTCAGAGTTTGGAGAGGATCTCTGTTCTTCTCTGAGACTCCTTCAGGGTTGAGGTGGCATTTTCAGCCTCCACCTTGGATTTTTGTTAGCTCCTTTTGAGCTGTTTTTTCTTTCATGCTTGACATGATGTACTGCAGCATTTGAGCTTGCTTTTGCGGCTTTCATTCATACTTAATGAAGTAATCTTTTTGGGAAAAAAAAAAAGTGGAACTGAAGAACCCTCTTCGCTTTGATGAGGTAGTACGGTATGTATGAGAAGGAATGGACGATGAAGAGATTGGGACAATTGGGGTTCCAAGAAAGTCCAAAGAATTTACTATTCAATTTGGAAGTAGCTTCATGGAGGGATACATACTTGCTTTAGTGGAGTGCCTAGAGGTATAGAAGATGGTGATGCTATGGAAAAAGTGACCAAGCAAGGCTCTTCAAAGTCCACAACAGCATGGCAAACATCAACAACATTTCCCAAGTGCATCAAGCTGCAAGGCAAATCATCATCGGAACAAGCATTTCTAGTAGTTCCCTTACTAAACCCAAGACCTATGGCATCATCCAACCCATTTGAATCCCAACAAAACTCTCCACTTTAAACCCTGCTATTATCATTATCAAAGCATAACTCTGAATCCATTGCTTCCTATCTCAAGCTACAAAGCATCATCAAAGGTCTCATACACATCTTTATCTACATCAAACAAAGGCCCAACATATGTTTCACATGCATTTGCAATCTCTTGTGCTCCATCCTCTTCTTGATCATCCGTATCTTTATACATATCAATATCTATTCCCTTTTCATGCCACTCTTGTGCTTCAAGCATCTGCACCTATTCTCCACTAATAGCCTTCTTGCTCACTTTTTCCATAGCATCACCATCTGTAGGCACTCCACTAAAGCCAGTATGTATCCTGTTATGCTCTAGTCGAGATAGCATGACCTCGGATAGATCGGTGGGCATTTTCTCTTAGATGGCCAACTTTTGTAATAATTAATGTGCGTAATTAAATGGTCAAGAGAAGTAACTGCCAAGGTCCAAGGTGAGGGCGTAATGGCATTGACTAGATAGTTTTAATAGGGCTAGGGCCTAGGTGCATCTAATATGTAAATTGCCAAGGGGCAATTGTTTTAAAAGGGAACTCCAAGAGAGGGGTGAAAAAGGATGCATCTAAGTAAGGGCCTAAAATGTGACATGTGGCCAGGAACTATCTAGGGAGATTGGGGTCTCAAGGATATATTTCATCTTGATTATTCCTCATCCTTGTAATCAGACGAATCCTTGCTTGAGAGTTTGGCTGGGTGGACAAATAACTTGCCATCGCCCGTGACTGCGCTAGTGTAGGAATAGAAGATTGGAAGCTGTTTTACATTTGGTATCAGAGCGCAGGCTTGGAATTAGAGAAGGGATGAACACTGGTTTACGTAGCTATCAGAGAGCGCAAGAAAGAAAAGGATCGTCGAGATGCCGGGGTGCTGTGATGACGAACGGCAGGAGTCGGTGATAGAAGACGTCCCGTAAAGCAACAGCTCCGCTCTACGTAAGATTGGCGTCGGTGGAGGGTCCTTGCAACGACGTGACGGGCCTACAATTGGTGGAGCGCAGGGGAATACGGGCGGCCGTCTGGTCACGCTGTCCAGCGCGTTGACATGTGGATGGGCTTACACAAGTGATTCGACGAGGAGCAAAAAAAAATTTAATGGAACGTGAAGCGTAGGCTGCCGTGACGACGGTCGATAGGCAGGAAGCAGAACTGCGGCAGGTTTTGACGTATCCCCCTTTCAAGACCCGACGGGCTGACCTGACGGAATACGAAATAAGGATCGATTCCTTTGGTAGATCCACGTACGCAAGAGGCTCGTGAACGGGAAGGCCTGCAACGTCATTGGTGATGACTGGTATATCTCCAAGGAGCAGCAGCAGCTCGTGAACGGTGTGCAGGAGCAAATTGCTCGGGCTGCAAGTTGTGGGATTCGAAAAGCATCGGGAGCAATTTTTCCGTTCGCTTCAGTTTATCGTTTTTCGCAGAGTGAAAAAAAAAAAAAACCCAGGAAAAGGAAGCAGTATATATTTTCCTTTATATTTAAAATATTTTTTTTTTTTTTTTTAAAAAAAACTCCCTTTCAACAAATGGAAGCAGAAGGACAGACTTCAAGAATAAATCCTAGCGAGTCTAGAGTTCAGTCAACACAACAGATGTCACATCACGCAACACCTACATTGATTGGTAGGATCTCAATATTAGAGGATGCTTTACAGCAGATTATGAACCAGCAGCTTCAGGTGAATGCTGGTCAAAATGAGATTAGGGAGATGGTGCAAGCCTTGTCGGCTAGACCGTCTAGGATTGACAAGGGCAAAGCTCCAGCAGAGCCAGAGCCCAGTGTACATTCCTTAGAGCGCGCTAGAGTCAAAGTGCCCAATATTGCTAATTATAGACCGGAGAAGTACGCTGGTCGGATGACCGAGCGCAGCTCTGATGTGATCGAGGTTTGGTTGCACAAGTGGGAAGAAGCCTTCGCCATTTGTGAGATTAAATCCGATCTAAAGAAGATCCGCGAGGCCACACACCTGTTTATTGAGGCAGCGGATAGATGGTGGATAAAGCAACAGAAGGATCAAGTTGCTCCAACCACCTGGGAAGGGTTCAAAACTGAATTCAAGAAACACTTTCTCCCACCTGATGAAGAATCCCGAGCTTGGGATGCTTATAGAAATCTTCGTCAGAGGAGCTTGTCAGTGGCAGAGTACACTGACAAATTTAGGGAATGTGTTATGAAAATAACAGACCCTCTCCCTATGTCGGTTCAGTTAAAAGACTATATCTATGGACTGAACGACAAAATAAAAATGGAAGTTCGGGCTAAATATGTGACTACATTAGATGAATCTATAGCAGTAGCCCTGAACTATGAGGATGCCAGAGGTAGGTCTGGTGGATTTGTGCAGGCAGGGACTCAGTATGAGCACCCGAGGAAAGGGGGATTTCAGAGGAAATGGGTTTCAAAGACAAGTGTCTCGCAGCCAAGTGGCCAAACCAAGCAGGTGAAGCCGGTTGAGGGACCAACAAAAACAAGTACCACCGTTGGGGTGAAAAGGAAAATAACTCCAATGGCAGCCCGGGCTTGGTCAAAGTCCTCATTGACCCCTGAACAAAAAGAGAAAGCTAGGAAAGAAGGATTGTGCTTCGGCTGCCTTCAGCGACATCAGTGGAAGGATTGTCCACTGAATAAAGATCGTCGCACGGCTAGTATGATAATATCTGAATGCGACGTAGAAATGCAGGAGAGTCCCAGTGCGGAACATATGCAGATGCAACTGGCGGGACCTTCTCAGAGGTTAGTACCTTGTTTGTTATGTGTATCTGTTGCTAAGTTAGTGACGAGTGCACCTGATAACATCCTATCTAAGCCCGCAGCAACGGGGTATACAGCCTTCAATGATACGGAGTTAATCAAGATGAAAGGGCAAGTGGCCAGTCATGATGTCATTGTGTTGTTTGACTCAGCGTCAACTCACAATGTGATTAACTCCAAGCTCGTGAAGAGGCTGAAACTAAGGACAAGTCCATCTGACTATGCGTATACAGTCAGGATGGCAGATGGAAGTTCAACTGAAGTATGGGACCAAAGGGTTACCCAGTTGGAGCTTCGGATTCAGGACTATGCTGAGAAGCTTGATTTTGAAATGACCAAGCTTGCTCATGCGGATATAGCCCTGGGAATGGCGTGGCATTCTAGTAAGAATCCAGCCATTGATTGGAAAAAGCACGTATATCAATTCAAGATGAATGATGTGCTTTATGTCTTGCGAGGTGAAAAAGATATACCTCAGGGACCGTTGGTTTCCGTGATGGAAATCAGAAAGGCTCAAGTAGAGTTTTTGTACCTTTGCACCGCATCAGTAGAGTCGATGGATGATTCTTCGACTAGCACTGATGTTACGCAAAGTGGTGAGATGGCCAAGCTGGCTAATCTTATAACAGAGGAGTTCTCTGAATGCTTTAGAGATGAACTACCTTATGGGTTACCTCCAGAGCGGAAAGTTCAGCATAAGATTGAACTGATCCCGGGGGCAGAGCCTGTAAATAGACCTCCCTATAGAATGAGTTTTACTGAAGAAGCGGAGGTGCGTAGGCAACTGGAAGAATACCTCAAGTTGGGGCAGATTCAACCAAGTTTCTCACCTTTTGCTTCACCAGTGATATTGAAGAGGAAAAAGGATGATACGTTTCGCCTCTGTATAGATTACAGAGCATTGAATAATATCACTGTTAAGCACAGGTATCCGATGGCTCGGATTGATGATTTGCTAGATGCATTACATGGAGCCGTGATTTTCAGCAAGATAGATCTTAAGTGCGGCTATCATCAGATCCGGATTAGAGCCGAGGATGTGCATAAAACCGCTTTTAGAAGCAGGTTTGGTCATTATGAGTTTTTGGTAATGCCCTTCGGACTTACCAATGCTCCAGCGACCTTCGTCATGCTTATGAACGATTTACTACGTCCGTATATCGGAAAGTTCGTAGTACATTTTATTGACGATATCTTGATATTCAGTAAAAGTGTTACTGAGCATTGTGAACACTTAAGGATAGTGTTCAGTACTTTGAGGAAAGCCAGTCTTTACGTGAATAAAAAGAAAACTATACTGTGTATGGTTAGGCTTGAGTACTTAGGGTTCATAATTACTCCACAGGGGGTAGAAATGGATCCGAAGAAAGTGACTGCGATACTAACTTGGCCAATCCCTCAGAGTCTGACCGCGTTGCGATCATTCTTGGGATTTGTCCAGTTTTATAGAAGGCGTATCAAAGGATATTCCGAAATAGTATCGCCATTGACTGATCTGACCTCAGATAAAGTACCTTTTCTTTGGGGACAGAATCAACAAGAAAGTTTTAACACCATAAAACAAGCTGTGGTCTCAGGACCGGTGTTAAAAATAGTTGATCCCCAGAAACCGTTGTTCCTAGAAACCGATGCAAGTGGCATTGCGGTAGGAGCAGTCCTCCTTCAAGAGGGAAGGCCAGTAGCCTTTGAAAGCAAGAAGCTTTCTCCCTCTCAAAGGAATTGGCCAACTCATGAATTAGAGTTGTATGCTGTTATCCATGCTTTGAAAACATGGAGGCATTATTTGTATGGTTCAGAGTTTTATGTGGATGTAGATCATGATACTCTGACACATTTTTGTAAACAACCTGACTTGAGGGGCCGCCAAGCTAGGTGGGCAGAGCTCATGCAGGAGTTTAATTTAACAATTCGGTACCGAAGAGGAAAAGACAATAAGGTAGCTGATGCGTTGTCTCGCATTATGCACAACCTGAGTTTCACGGTATTAGAGAGTGCTCTAATGACCGAGATCAGAGAAACTCAGAAGGTGGACGAGTTTGTCCTGAGCTTATGGCCTAAGGCTCATGTGTTAAAACCCGGGGAAAATGAAAAGGATGACCTGGCATCCAGAAAAGGCCAAACTTATGCAAGATATACCATAAGGGATGGTATGCTAGTTAGAAATGGCAAGGTTGTAGTACCTGGTCAGAATGATCTCAGGCAGAGAGTCATTCGACAATGCCATGATAGCCCGTGTGCGAGACATCCAGGAGTCGAGAAGACCTATGATCTCGTGAAGCGAGATTTCTTTTGGCCAAAGATGAAAAAGCATATTCATGAATATGTGACACGGTGTTTCTCGTGTCAGGTAAGTAAGGCCGAGCGGGTGAAGCCACCCGGACTTTTACAGCCCTTGGAAATACCACTAAGCAAGTGGGAGAGCATTTCCATGGATTTTATTGTAGGGCTACCTGCAACACAAGGAGGGTATAATTCTATCCTTGTGGTGGTTGATCGTCTAACCAAGATGGCTCACTTCATTCCGACCAGAGAGTCTATTAGTGCCCCGCAAGTAGCGGATTTGTTTATTAAACATATATTTCGTCTGCATGGATTGCCTAGATCCATAGTGTCAGACAGAGATGTCAGGTTTACCGGTCATTTTTGGACAGCGGTATTTGAGACACTAAGGACTGAGTTGGGAATGAGTAGTGGGGATCATCCTGAGACGGATGGTCAGACGGAGAGAGTCAACCAGACTTTAGAGGATATGCTGAGAGCATATGTGTCATTGAGGCAACATACATGGGACAAGTGGTTGCCATTGTTGGAGTTTGCCTACAATGATAGAAAACATTCATCTACTAGTCCGTTTGAACTGAACTATGGTTATAGGCCAGCCAATCCGACTATAGTTGGAGTACCTCAGAAAGTGCCTAGTGCCGCGAACTTTGTAGTTCAGATGCGGGAGATGCTAGCACTTGCGAGAGCTAATATCCGCCAGGCTATGGATAGAGCCAAGGTGTATGCGGATGAAAATCGGTCTATAAGAGTATTTGAAGAAGGAGAAAAAGTTTTTCTCAGAATTCCTTCGCACTCGAAGTCGTTGACTTCAGGAGAGTGTGCTAAGTTATCACCTCGATACTGTGGGCCGTGGTTAATTCTGAAAAGAATAGGCAGTGTAGCCTATAAATTAGAATTGCCACAGGGGTGTAAGGTGCACCCGGTTTTTCATGTTTCACGCTTAAAGAAATTTTTGCATACAGGTGACTCACTAATCGAAGGTGTGGTTTTGTTTCAGGAGATAGAGGATATTGCAAGGCGCAAACCAACAAGAATCCTGGATCGAGGAACAATGCAAATGCGAAATCGAAAGATACCCACGGTGTTGGTTGCATGGCATGGTCAGCCTCTATCGGAAGCTACTTGGGAATCCGTGTACCAGTTGCGGAGAGCATTCCCAGATTTCATCATCGAGGACGCTGATGCTTGAAGAGGGAAGGAATGTTATGCTCTAGTCGAGATAGCATGACCTCGGATAGATCGGTGGGCATTTTCTCTTAGATGGCCAACTTTTGTAATAATTAATGTGCGTAATTAAATGGTCAAGAGAAGTAACTGCCAAGGTCCAAGGTGAGGGCGTAATGGCATTGACTAGATAGTTTTAATAGGGCTAGGGCCTAGGTGCATCTAATATGTAAATTGCCAAGGGGCAATTGTTTTAAAAGGGAACTCCAAGAGAGGGGTGAAAAAGGATGCATCTAAGTAAGGGCCTAAAATGTGACATGTGGCCAGGAACTATCTAGGGAGATTGGGGTCTCAAGGATAAGGATGAGGAATAATCAAGATGAAATATGTAATCAGACGAATCCTTGCTTGAGAGTTTGGCTGGGTGGACAAATAACTTGCCATCGCCCGTGACTGCGCTAGTGTAGGAATAGAAGATTGGAAGCTGTTTTACATATCCCTCCATGAAGCTACTTCCAAATCGAATAGTAAATTCTTTGGACTTTCTTGGAACCCCAATTGTTCCGATCTCTTCATCTTCCATTCCCTCTCTCATGCATACCGTATTGCCTCATCAAAGCGAAGAGGGTTCTTCAGTTCCACTTTCAATCTAAGATCCGGCTTAAGGCGTGTAATAAATCTCTCCTTAATCATTTCGGGTGGGATCTCCGGATGTAAAGCTACTCTCCAATGGTTCCACAATTCAGAGAAATGAATCAAGTATTGGTCGCCATCTTGGTTTGGTGCCTGTTGATAGTTGCATAGCCGCTTCCAGATTCCATTGGGGTCTCTTTCCGGAGCATATTGATCTAGAATGCAGCTCTCACTTCCCTATATGTAGGCTCTAGTGGGGTGTCTTGGGTCTCTCGCAAGATTGCTACATGGTTATGCATCCATGTCCTGACTTCATCTTTCAAACAATAAGTCAAGATCTGTAACAACACCTCTGGCGTATTCCTCTTCTTCATTAAAGCTATGAACTCCATCTCTTCCAAGAACCGGGTAGTCCTATGAATCTAGAAAAATCCTATGCCATCTCTAACTTGCATTTTCTCCCTGGCCTAAGTTCTTCTCCTGTTACCACAGTGCCAAGGATATCTCCTCGCTAGGAGCTCCAAAATAGTGATGAGAGAAATCACAGGACGGTTGGTGACTTTTAGGGTAGGTCTCTCACACACAAACATACACTGAATACTAGAAAAGGGCCAGCAACTCATATATTTCATAGCACACCTTGCAGTGATCATGACTCCTACAACCCACACTGCTTCTGCAAACAAGAGCAACAATCAAAAGAGGCTCTCATATACAAGGAAGACTCTGGTAAGGTGCAAAGTAGGAGCACCACCCTTCTCCCACACCCAGGACACTCACAAACTTCCTCTGCTCCTCAAAAGCAACTGCTTTTTACAACAAAAACAAGTCCCATGTCGTGTTCTCTGTTTTTTACCCTCTCTCCTATCAACTTTGGCCCCGACTTCTTTTAGATAGTTGTGGATTTAGAGCTGCCTTTTTTGGGGAGGTGCGACTGCTTTTTTAGCTGCATGCTCTTTACCCATGCCTCCACTCGCTTGCCTACCACCAGTTCCACAATCAACAATCACTTCCTACCACCATGTACATAAGCATCTCGTCGTAGCATGCAAGACATGACCTAAGATGTACAATAGCATTAGTTCCGCCTAGTTCCTACAACTACCAGCAGTTCTAAATCGGGATCCTCAAAATGTGCCTAACAACATCATGGTGGACAGGGGGAAGGGACCAGAAGTTCCCCACCAAGATCCAGTTCTATCACAATCACTTGAGAGTATTAGAGGATGGAGTGATAATCAGACCCCAGAACAGACGAGCCTCAGATGCATTGAGGATTGCCATTGGGCAATTATTGGTCTCGTCCCACTAGTTGAGGATCAAGACAGGGGGAGACATAGGCACACCTAGAGAGTAACAGATCTGCAAGCTATGCACACTGGAGGAGGTGGAGACAAAGAAGCTCTTATTATGTACATGCCCAATCTACTATGAGATTTGTGGACAATAGCACTGCCTTTTTCAGGAGGGACACGGTGATGGACTGGTTCTCAGTTCATGATCAGGTTTACATTGTTCTCTACCTGATCAAGATGTCACGACACCGAGAGACCCTGCTAAGACAGGTTAGATAACTGAAGGTGGCCGTGGCACACGAGACAGAGCTAGACCAAAGATAGCGACATGTCACAAACTCTAAGTCAGCCCCAGGACACAGTGGAGTGGGTTGACCTGACCTACTGGTCGGTTGACCTGAGAGGTCTGCCAACCTTCTCCTGTAACAGGGTAACCTGTTAGGTATGCATGCACCTGACCTATCCCTGCACCAAAAATCCTCTCAATAATGCCATTGCATAGTCACCACCTTGTATATTGATGATGTAATGAGGAAATACATCTGAAGCCACAACTAACCTTCATAGCATCAACTGCACATTTAAGGAAGTTCTAGGGAAAGGTTGAGCTCAATATCGGGGTGTTCATTGGTTGGTCTCGTAGTTTTTACACGGCAAGAGTAGGCACCTTGCCCAGTGGATTTGGTTTGACAAATTATGATCATAGGTTAGACAATAGGATGACATGTCGTAAGTTCAACAAATTGGTTGATGGTCTTTTCTAGGTTGATCACGACAGTTTCTGACCAACTTCACATACTTTTTCACTAAGTTTTCTAAATTGGGTGCATTTCAATTTGTCCTATGATGTTAACCTTGTGAAATTTTCCTTCTAGCTCAATCACATGATAGTCCTCACCAAGGCACAAGGATGCTGCTGCGACCTTTCTTCTACAAGATAAAGATAGTCCTGTTTAAAAATTTCCATGGGACTATGGTCTTTGAGATTAACGTCAGTCCTTCTAGATAGTCCTGTTTACAAATTTCCATGGGACTATGATCTTTGATATTAACATTAGTCCTTTTTCCTTTAATTTTTGCATCTAAATTGTAATGATGGCCATAGTAGGAAAAAAGCAGGTGGTTCACCAAAAGTATTTTTTTGCAAAAGCAAAAACTTGAATCAGAATAAATCAGAGAGATGACACCATACAAGAATTTGCAGAAGGTTTAAAACGTACAAGATATCTTAAGTGCTCAAGTGTAAACCCTTCTGTGGTCGTAACATGATCCATCAAACGTCCAGGTGTGGCTACTAGTACATCAACACAACTCTCTGCAGAGTCCAATAACGCAGCTTCAGATTTGCTAAAGCTGTGCACACATTTCCTCGGGAGTCTGACAAGTTCAGCAGCTTCCGCAACCATCTGTGTCTGTCCAATAGCCAAGCCTACAGATAGACCCACTGCTGGAGCAATAGTATCAAAGACGGCCTTTACCTTGTAGAAAAGAAAGACCATCAAAATTTATCAGTAGAAGAAATCTATCAGATTTATAAGAACATGTTATTTCTCAGCACTTATCATCACAAGATTCAAGGACCTCTCACTCTCTCACATAAGTCGACATTGCTTTATTGCCCATGAAAATGTAATATCCAGGAATTGCAAGCCCCTCTGCATTGAGGCAGTGCGGAATTATCAACCACTCTGCCATTGCCTCTGCAGCTCCCCTGCTACTATCCCCACCTTCTCAGCCTGATCAATCACACCATTCAGGCAGTAGGCTCTCCTGCAGCTTTCGCGAAACTCAGGTGCTGCTCTTTGCTTGAGCCCACTATTCTGCTCCAGCTTGACTCACCGCTCCAGCCTGCTCTGCCTTGCTGTTCCAGCCCGTCTGCTACCCAGTGCTGCTCTGTCTCTCTGCCCACTCCTGTTTCTTGCTGCTTGCTGCTAGCCACATTGCACTTCATTGCACCTCTTTGCTGCTTGCTTCTGCTCACCCACCCCCCTCCAGCCCAAACTCTCCCCCACCTTGGCATTTCCTTCTCAACCCCTCTTCCTGCATTGCCACACGTGACACTGAGGCCCTTGGTCTTCAGAGATGGAAGGTGTGAAGGGGCTGTGTGCCCTTCTTCCCCCCATGATCTCAGCAAGGAAACCTGCAAGGAGGAAAACAAGGGAAAAAGAAAACAGCGAGCAATATGGCAAAAAAAGATAAAAATGAGAAGAAGGAAGAGAAGCCCAAACGTCAGCAGCTCAAACAACACCTGAAAGGTGAGATTGAGGACATCAACAACCACAAGGATCGTAGCAGTTTGCAGACAAATAGTATGGCAATGGAAAAGCCCGCAGCCGCAACAGCTTAGCGTCGTCCCCATCATAATCATCCAAAGCAGCTGCAGCATCATGATAGACACCAGCCTCGGCTTTAGCACCAACATCGACATTGGCATCGGCATCAATACCGGCCCTGACATGCCCTGCTAGTCCGATCTCTACAGTACCCCGTATCCATCCTCGCAATACTACTCCTTCATGTCATCCTGGCCCCTCAGCCAGCCACCATTCCCCTCTACAGTCGGGCTCACCTCAGCTACATCCTAGATGTCTCCCCACCATTCTCAGTCTTCTACCATCCCCACCCCTCTATCCCTATCCCCTCACTAGCCTCCGTTCATGCCCTCCCCATATTCGTCACTTTAGGCACACCCAATTCCACCCGAGGCTTGCGAGCGTATTGTCATGAAGGTTCATCGCTTGTGTGCACGAGAGATAGAGCAGGATTGCCTCATGCATAGCCTTGATCAGGAGATACTACAGCTGCGTAAGGTGATTGCAGCCATAACAACAGCCCTGAGCAGTGGGCTGGCGGTGGAGGCACAGATAGCCAGCATGAAGTTGGCAATCGTAGAGGCTTCAGATGGGTGGACGTTGCGAAATGCGAGCATGCGAAGGCCACCCTTTGGGCCACCATCCTAGAGCAGCAACAAAGACTATCAACATCACAGTCCGGAAAATCCCACAGACATCCACCACTCCCATCAATGATGCAACTAGCTTCATGGCTTCCACCTGGGAATACCAGACATGGGATTGAGGGCACCTGGCACATGGACGGGACCATACCCAAGAGCAGCCTCTTATCATTCGATGTAGGGACATTCACGCTCGCCTTGCGGCACAATGCAGGCATACAATCATATGGGATCACCCCCAGATCCATTTGGATGAGGACCTCACCCCTCTGCAGGTAAAGGGGAGGTGCACCCTCAAACAACAATGAGAAAAAGGCCACCAAGAGGGGAAATGGGCAGTGGTTCAAGATGGACGGCTTCTAATAGACCCTCGATGGGCATCTGGTGATTCCCCTACATAGGGAGATGGGTTCTATGAGATTCAGAGCACTGAGACCCTAACCTACACTATTTGAAATTGTAACGGTGCACTGTACATTATGGTTAGATCTAGGGATTTCTATGAGTTTTACACAAGACAAGATATAGCTTTCTACACAGAGGACCATCTAATCCCAGAGTGCCCTTTGCCCATTGTCAATGGATACACATGGGAGGCAGCATACTGAGACGAGACCCGTTGAGACGAGACCCGAGAGATAGGTGGAGTGCGTGGATCGGAAGGAGTGGCAGTACTTTATAGATCATCTCTCATCGAGATGGTCTCTATCAAGGGGCATGACACACATTCTAGATTTCTCTGGATTCGGATCCGACGCCCCCTCTCAACAGGACCTCTTCATCACAATTTGCTACTTCCCATCCGCAACCTCACACTTTTCTAGAGACCTATCAAAGACATCATGGATTTCTTGAGCCGTGGGGCAATCCTTGTTGGGGACTTCAACACGAAGACGGGTACGCATCAGGTATCACTTTTGGAAAATATTTTATTGCTAGATATTGATATAGATGAGGCAGCACACAGGCGAACTCCGATCACATCTCACTAGCATGCTCTCTTAGACATGGGCAGGATACCTCATGTAATCCCCTGCCTTACCTCACATATCACTGACTTCTCTATCTCGCCACCACCTCCAGGAGCTAATCACACCTAGCTCCTCTTTAGTGCATCCATCCCCCACCCCACAACACACTCTACAACACTGCCCACACACACTACGTATCATGACATACACTTAGATCATCGCCTCTCCCCTAAGTACTCTGCACGCCTTTTCACTCTACTCACAGATCTCGAGGATATCCCGCGCCTAGAAGATCGAGCCGCTCTGATCAACCACTCACCTTTAGCTTGCTGATACAAACTTCACATGATTACCCTTAGTACCATTTCTACTTGTTGATACAAATAAACTTCACATGTTTACCCCTTGCATGTATGTACCTGCTCAGTCATTTACACTTTAGTACTAGGTACACACTCAAAACATATGACCTGCCAGTCTCTTCATGTCTATAAAATATATACATGAGTAGCTGTAGTAATTGTCATGTGTATGGCAGCCATAATGGTGGCAATGAGTGATCTTGCAAGGATCTAGTTCTACACGCTGTAGTTAGTTTATGTGCTGCATGTTTTTATCATCTCAGACATCAGCCTTGAGTGTGGATGCCAGATTTAGTGTCCCCATCCCTTAGCTTTTAGTGTCTCTGGTTTTCTTCAGTCTCATAGATCCTTCGGTCTTCTTTCTCTAGGAGAGACATCGTGGTGTTTATTTCCTTGTTTTAGACACCAGCCTTGGGGTATGCTTGCCCATTTTTAGTGGCCCCACCCCTTAGCGTTTCATTATCCGATTTCTTTTCAACCTCATAGGTCATTGGGCCTTTCATAGATGTTAATAATTGAGAGAGAGAGAGAGAGAGAGAGAGAATCAGAGGATGGATCAATCACTAAACCCCAGTATTTGGAGGACAGATGGGTCACCCATGCAGTAAGGATTGCCATAGGACAAAATGCAGGTCTCGTCTCAGCAACTAAGGATCAAGGCATTGTCACGGGCATCCACAGCCCGTGGCATGCTTTCTACAAGCTGCAGTGCCATCAAATACTGCCAAGAAGACTCATAAGACAATGCTGAGTCTTGACTTTTGACCGAGCTGGTCAATGGTCAACGTTGACCAGCCGACCAGGTCAGTCAATCTGCTCTAAAAGCCTATAAAAGGGAAGCCTTTGGCCCTTATTCCTCATCTTCCTCAGGCAACTCTAGCCCTCAGCCACAGCAGTAGCAGTTGAGTCTAGATCAGGGCCAGATAAGACTGTAGCAGACCAGCAGCCCCTCCAGCCCTTCAATTAGTCTACAGTAGTTCTCCGAGTTCTCTTTTTTGTAGTGAGGGATTCCCCTCCATACAGCACTTGTCTATTTTACATTGTATTCAGTCCTATGGGAAAAACATTGTTCATTATTCAATTTCCCTCTTTGGAGGCCCGCTATATTCTCTCCCTCTGAGTCTCACACTCACTCCACAGCCGCTTGTGTTTGAGTGCATCATGTGAGTTAGGCTATCTCCCTCTTACATTGGTATCAGAGATTCAGTTTTTCTTTCCTGAGATAGGGAGGGTCAGTTTAGGGACAGCCCCACTATTTTATGGTACAAATGAGATCCGGAAAGGACACCATGAGTAGTAGTGAGCAGTCCAAGACGGGTGGGAAGGAGTGATCAAGTTCTCAACCCCTACCACTACAGAATCCTATAGATACTTCAGTGTATGCCATGATGACCATGATGCAGACTATGATGCAGATGCAGCAACAGCAGTCCAAGAGTCTCTTTAGCCGCATGGTTCAGCTCCAGAAATGTGGGACGATCGTAAGCAGCAGGCCCCAGAGAGCACGATAGAGCATCCCCGGAGGCAAAAGAGGAACACGATTGTGAGGCTCGTGAAGTGAAGGAACTCTTGGACCTCGAGGCTCAGGAGGCCACAGAGCTCAGAGAGCATACCACTCGGGAGGAAAAGGAAGAAAGGGAGTGTAGTGCTCCGGAAAAGAAGGAAAAACGTGACCGGTAACTCCTCATTTCTCTACTACGACCACCGGGGGAGGAAAGGGAGAGAGTCCCACTGCCCGTCAAGCCAAGGAGCCCGTCGCACAACGTCCCGATGCCACGCGCAACGTCACCCGATCACCCGCAACGTCTCAACGCCACGCGCACCTGCGTGCGGTACAATGGTAAGCAAGAGCCTTTAGTATTGACTTCATGGCTCAATCAATTCGAAAGTTATTTTTATGTGGTGCCTACAAACAACGAGCACTGCATCCTAGCATCCATGCACCTTATAGGCGAGGCAGTCACCTGGTGGCTCAAGTGGCAAAAGGACCACTATGATGCAGACAAGGAGGCACCACTATACAGATGGATAGAATTCATGAAAGACCTCCGATCACGGTTCTTGCCACCCCAATACCTAGACAAGATTTAGAGTCAATTCTATGAGCTACGCTAGGGGGACACTGGGACGGTGAATCATTACACCAACAAGTTCACCCAGGTGTTTATACAGTTGCAGCCGGAGGAAAATCAAAAGCTAAGCAAGTTTCTCCATGGGCTACGTATGGACTTCCAGTGGTATTTCAAAAGTTTTAAGCCACAGGATTACGAGAGTACATACGAGCTTGCTTGGAATTTTGAGCTCATGCACAAAGGGTCAAGGATCCAAGCAAGTCAAGAGTAAGAAGTCCCTGGATCCCACGCCAGGTGATGGTGGGAATGGGCAGCAAAACAAGAGTTGGATCTTACGCCAAGGGAACCTATTGCTTTTAATGGTGCATTTCTGGGGCAGAAGATAGAGAGCAACATGCAAGTAGCTTCAGCCTATCTGAAGATCTCACGGTGAGTAGATTGTGGGCCACACCTTCACAAGCAGCAGGCATCATCATGGGGACACGATGGTGGCAACAGTTCGAAATCCGACCAGATTATTAGAACCAAGGCTTGGATGTCATGATCTCGGGCCATGGGTCCAAGTTCATTTCTTGGCTTAGAGGTGTTCTGCCTCGACCTTTGATTTCAATAATTCTGAGGGCTCTAGTCAATACTTTCCCCCCCCCCCCCCCAAAGAAAGGAACCTTCTATTAATGCTTGAAAGATTTCATACAAGACAACAGCCCCAAAGGTGCTGAGTATGAAAAAACCAGAAAAGGTTGAAAGAAAAACCAGCCTGTTCCAAAGAAGCCCAACTCACTGCCTAGGGGATCTCTGGAACTGGGGCTAACAGCTAAGTGGGGGGACTATACAGCTAGCGAATCCCTCGCGGAGTGAAAATGTAGAAAACACCTGCAGGCCAAGCCTTGCAAAAACGAGCACGCCTCTCAATAGTCGCCCTAGAGCTTGGAGTCCCACGCTCCCAGTGGACCGTAGAGTGTAAATGATATCCTGCCAGATGGCAACCAAGGTAGCCGAGGGTGGAACTGGATGCTCTCCCATCACAAGACTGCACCGAGCCACCCAAATGTTCCAAGCCGTGATGCTGGCTACCACCTCCCAAACACTGTCCTCCCTAGGAGAAGGAGGAGCTAGGGTGTCAGGGGGGACTGCCTCGTGGAGTGCAATCCTCTGAATGCTCTGACCCTGTATCCGGTAGGCTGGGGAGATCTCATCAATCTGAAACGCATGTCCTCCCTCTGTCAACCAAGCCACCATCCCCCAAGTGTAGTCTCTGTGTAGGCTCTGCATGCGTGTCATGATCCTGAGGGCTCTCATCCAGATCCACGTTGCGCTACAACAACTTCATAGGCAATGCGGGATAGTCTCCAGGACACCATCTAAGCAGCAGTGGCACTACCCCTCCACTCGCATCTACTCCAACCATGGGCCGATGGGCAAGCCTCTGTGGGCTGCCAGCCAGAAGAAGTATGAAATCTTCCTCGGCCGCAAGCTGGACCACAACCGTTCACTCATGTACTACTTCTTACACTCCTCAGCATAATCCTATTCATGAAAGGAAGAACATGTCCACTATGGTATGGCCAGATGCAGGCTTAAGGCCAAGTCCTTGCCCAATAAATTTTGGCTTGATGCAGTGATGTGTGCCAACTATGTGCTGAATAGATCACCTACAAGGGCATTGAAGACTGTTACACCTTATGAAGCATGGAAAGGCAGGAAGCCTTCACTTTCACACATGAGAGTTTTTGGGTCTCTTGCATATGTTCATGTACCATCTCAGCTGAGACATAAGCTTGATGACATGGCAATCAACTGCATATTTATTGGTTACAGCCAGGAGAGCAGAGAGTATAGGTTATACCAACCATGGGAAGATTATTGTCAGTAGAGATGTAATCTTTGCTGAACATTCGGCTTCTCCTCTTGAGGACTGCAAAGCTAAGCCAGATGCCTTTGACTCTTGGTTACCTCTGCCTTCCTCAAAGGGGGACTTTGACCAGCAACATGAGCCTCCTGCAAGCCCTCCAACAAGCAATGATCAGCCAATACCCCATGCTGATTTGCAGGTTTCTCTTCCAGCACAAAATGATCCCACTATTCATGATGCAATGATTGAAGAAAGAGCTGTCAATAGACAACAAAGGCAAGTTCCCAGATGGCTTCTTCATACATTGAGGGACAGCAAACAAGATCAACCTTTTGCTGCCCGGACAAGATCAGGGAATAGACAGATGCATGGTCACTTTCTTGAGTTTGCACTCCTTGCTACAGCTTGCAATGAAGAGCCTTTGTGCCATAAAGATGCTTTTGATAGCAAAGAGTGGATGGATGCAATGAGAGCTGAGTTACAATCCATTGCCAAAAATGACACATGGGAATTAGTAGATCTCCCTCCCGGCAAGCATGCCATTGGTACCCCGTGGGTCTACAAATTAAAAAAGGAAATCTGATGGCAGTATAGATCGACACAAAGCCCGTCTTGTTGCAAAAGGGTATGCCCAACAACAAGGCATTGACTTTGAGGAGACCTTTGCTCCCACATCCAGGATTACTACTATTAGATGTGTCATTGCCATCGCAGCCCATCACCATTGGCAAGTGCACCAACTTGACATCAAGACTGCTTTTCTTCATGGAGATCTGCTAGAAGAAGTTTATGTGACACAACCTCCTGGCTTTGAGGTTGTTAATTCTGAAAACAAGCTATGCCGGCTTCGAAAAGCCCTTTATGGTTTGAAGCAGGCACCCAGGGCATGGTATGCCAAAATTCATGCACACTTACTATCCCTTGGTTTTCAGAATAGCCCCTCCGATCCCACTCTTTACGTCCGTAGGTTTTTTAGTGTGATTTTATATGTGGATGACATGCTCATCACGGGCCCGAATACTCAGCATATTGCAGCTTTCAAGGCTGATTTGCAGCAGGCTTTTGAAATGTCAGACATGGGACAGCAGCACAGCTACACTATTATTTGGGCATTCAATTTGCTCATGTTGAGGGGGGTATCATGATGTCACAGTCCAAGTATATTGGACAACTCCTTGATCGTTTTCAGTTCGAGGATTGCAATCCAATCTCTACTCCAGTGGACCCTGGCTTCAAATTTTCAGCTCATGATGGGAGCCCACCATGTGATATCACTCTTTACCAGCAGGCTGTTGGATGTCTCATTTACTTATGTCACACCAGACTTGACTTACAGTATGCAGTATCTCAGCTCAGCAGATTCATGCACATGCCCAATTCACAGCATTGGCAAGCAGTGAAGAGAGTCTTCAGATATCTCAGAGGCACTCAGAATTTAGCCCTCTTCTATGGTGATCAGGGTTCACTTACCATGCATGCTTACATGGATAGTGACTGGGCAGGTTGTTCCGACACCAAAGTGTCACATACCGGCAATTGTTTTTTGCTTGGCAGTTCATGTATCTCTTGGCTCAGCAAGAAGCAACCAACAGTTTCCACATCTATCTGTGAGGCTGAGTATAGGGCAGCCTTCACTGCTACAATAGAGTGCATCTGGCTTCGACAGTTACTTACAGACCTTGGTATTCGCCAGACATCCTCCACTATGATCTACACTGACAACCAGAGTGCTTTGGCCATTGCACGTAATCCATTGTTTCATGCGCGTACCAAGCACACATTGAAGTTCACTATCATTATGTTCAAGAGCGGTTGTCAGCAGGAGACATAGAGTTGTCCTACCTTCCCACAGAGGACAACATAGCAAATATGTTTACAAAGGCACTTCCTCGTCCAAAGTTCTAAGTCTTCCGACAAACTTTACACTTGGTTCCCTTTGTTACATGATCTGACATACCTTGTACACTCATAGGTGGTTATATCCTTTTGGATGAACGTGTGCCACCATGACCAGAAAATACCAGGTATTCTGAGACGTTTCCAGAATACTTCAGCCCATACCATGGAGGGGGGTTTGTAGGCCATCTTCTCCTGGTTCTAGTGATTCCCTATGGGCCATGGTATGTGCCTTGTAGGCATAGTTATAGGCACTTATAGTTTCAGTACCTTTTATGCCCCACAGGACATTTAGTCAAGCCTTTTGACACAGTGCCGAGAGCTTGACTCATCGGATGCCTACAGGAGTTGGGATACGATCAGGAGATCATCTGGGCAGTCATGGGGTAGGGTTTTGGACTGGTGCAGGGTGGACAGAGGAGATCATGAGCACCATTGGGTCGGACAAGGTTGTCCATCAACCTTGTTCGGCTAGATGAGCTTGAGACCTTTATTCGGCCCTAGGAGGGATTGGTTTCTCTCTAGAGTCTAGCCGGATCCTTGCTTCAAATACTCTTATATGCAAATGATATGGTCTTACTATCTTCCTCAACAGAGGGACTCCAACGCCATCTAGATGCACTCCATACCTTCTATGAGAAACATTACTTGAAGGTCAACCTTGGTAAAACCAAGATCATGATCTTCAACACATCCCGGGCTGCCATGCGCAGAGACACTTTACCTTGAATGGGTTGCCAGTGGAGGTAATTGCATCCTACACATACTTAGGGGTCCTATTCTCTCGCCCTATTTTTACGATACGACTAGCGCTACAAGCTCGATTTAGCAAGGGGTACGCCGTGCTGGCTAGATTCGATCGATAGTGCTTTCATTCTCACTTCTAGAACCCCTAGACCAAGACTCTTCTCTTCGACTCTCTAGTTTGACCAGCAGGTATATATGGCAGCCCTGGGGGCCTGATCTATCAGAGGTGGAGTGGGAGGCTTCAGGTTCTCATGCTTTCACAGATGATCCACAGTAAGCCTTCTATACCACATCAAATAGTTCTGGCTGAGTTCGGGGCATCCCCACTACCGCTCGATGCAGCATTCTAGGTCATCACATATTTCTTCCGCATTCAACAGTATGGATCTTGCACCACAGGTTCCCTTGGTTGGCTTTATCCTCCTCCATGGCACTGGCAACAAAGGGTGACCAGAGATGGTGGTATACACGTACTTGCAAATGGTTTGAGAGTGTTGGGCCCTATATAGACAGGCTACCTCCCTTTCGATAAAGCATTGAGGCCCCCCCTATCCCGCTCACATATCACGAGAGGATCTCCTTCAGTTGCACACATTTAGGACTTGGTTGCACCTCATGAGCTACCTGTGAAGCTCAACATCTACAGAGACCACTACCTCACAGGAGGGCTTCATCGACCCACCAGGATAGATGCAAATCCACCTACCCCATTCCATGAGGATTTCGATCGGGCAATTCCAGATCTCATCACACCGTCTCCGTATAGAGAGTGCTAGAGTAGAAGGCATAACCAAAGAGGGTCATAGCTGCACCTTGTGCGATTCTCGGGAGATTGAGTCAGATGACCATTTTGCTTTCAAATGCCCGGTGTACTACGAGATCATAGGTCGGTATCACTCCCTTTTCAGAGATGGCTTCAGCTCCCTACCCAGCTTCCTGTCCTATCTAGGCTAGAGATGTTTGGCAGTCTTCATTCATGAGGCCATACAACACAAGGAGCGGCACGTAGGGGAGATCATGACACACAGTCACAGACTCCACTTAGAGCATGATCGCCAAGTTTTTCTAGCCAAACAGTACTACCCAGCAGGACTCACGGAGGTGGCGGCTGCGAGGACCCGTGCAAGAGTCAGAGACACGCCAAAATCATCAACCTACTGAGGCATAGATCACGCTAGGGGACCTTCCTTCCATGCTCACTAAACCGATGCACAACCCATAGGAATGACTATGGCACTTGATCGCCCTAGGACTATAACCACAGTGGGTTGTACATGTCGACAGCTGCTAGCGCCCTATCACAGGGTTTATGCCACCACAACAGCCTTCACACACTGACGCACCCTCCCAAGCTTGACACTATCGCTGGCTTCCACTCAGTTCTCTTTATGTACCGACGTCGTAGGACTATGGATTTTCTTTTGTATTCGTCCTAGGTGTTGATGCCCATTTAGTGGCCCCACCCATCAACTCATTGTATCATAGTTACCAGGGAACGGGAACATTCCAAAAATTTGGGTGTCGGAACGGAGATCCCTAGGGAGCACCGCATATGCATACTGTGCGATTGGCAGGAGGTTGAGTCGGAGGACCATTTTATTTTCAGGTGCCCAATGTACTACGAGATCCGAGGTCGCTACCACTGTCTCTTCAGAGACGGCTCCGGGCTCCTTTCCATATTCCTCGCCTACCCAGATCAGAGATGCCTCGCGGCCTTCATTCACGAGGGGTCCGACACAGAGAGTACTTACTCAGGCGACGGGGCTTGGCCACATCATCAGACACCTCTCAGAGCAGGATCACAGGGTTCTTCCCATTGCATCCAGTCTCTAGCCACAGACGTGACAGAGACCTTGACCCGACGACCGCAGCACGACACACGAGACATCGAGGGGACACACAAATCACTCTGGGGGACCTCCCGTCATTGTTTAGACCCGGGATACGTCCCACGAGAGTCACGATGGCTCTGGTCTTGCGTCGAGCCTCGTCCAAGAGACCGAGACGCACGGCACCCCTTGACGGACGCCAGCGTCCCATCACCGGCTATGCACCAGCCAGGGCGACATGACATACGGAGGATTCTTTTTTCTTTTCATTGTCACACTCAAATGTATTTGATTATGTATGATCAGACTTAGGATTCATCACGGGTGATGATGCTCATTTTAGTAGCTCCACCCTTACTGTGATTTGTATCAAGTTTTCTTTCAGTCTCATAGACCCATCGGTCTTCCAAAGACTCTAATAAAATTTCTTTCTTTCTTTCTTTCTCTCTCTCTAAGCATCCGAGCTACTGTAGGCCACTCCGTAAGCCCCGTCTGTCACCGTAACTCTCTGCTCGTAACTCTCTGCCTGTAGCCCGTCCCTTGCTCTCCTGCCTCAACCGCTTCAACCACTTCTCCTGCCTTAGCAACTTCCGCCTCTCCCATTCAAGCGTCGCATCGTCAGCAGCAGCAGCAGTCGATCAGATCTCGTAGGGGGCACTACCGAGCTATTAGTTCCGTTCGAAAGCTTCAGAAAGGAGTTTATAGATCTAACCCACGTTATCCCTAGGCTGTGCTGAGCCCCTGGCTCAGCTTGAGGTGTTAGACTCAGCAAAGGGGCCCTCAAACTTGTACACGGTGTCATGGATTTCCCGAAGATGAAGACCCTCTCCACGACTCCTGTCAGCAAGCCCTCCTATTCTAATATCGCAGTGACACCCAGCCCCTTCATATTGCACTACAAACAAAGGGTTGGCTCAGACCCACAAGAACAAACATATTTCTTACAGCAGGAAGTCAGGGAGCTCCGGTTCCAGCTTGCAGCTCTTACAAGAAAGGTATAAAGGTAAGGAAGAAATTATTGCAGAACTAATACACAAGTGTAATACATCTCCACCAGCGCCACCAGTCACAAAGCTCATCTCCACCCATCTCCACCCAGTTAGCTCAGCCAAGAAGGAGTTGGCTATCATGGCCAATAACAAAGTCAATAAAGTTAATGTGTATGCAGAAGTCAAAGAGCACGAAGCCAAAGTGCATAATAAGAAAATACTACGCATTGGGGGGCTAGCAGACGATTGCCTTGGCTGTTTTGATGATGATGAAGGATACAATCAAGAGGAGAGAATCACATGCCTAAAGAAGGAGATATCACAAGTTGAATGGGATGCAAATGACATTAGCCGTATCACTAAACAAGGAATACAACTACACGTTTATTTCAATGAGAGGGTAGGAAGAGTAAAGATTCTCCATCAGTCAAACAAGCTGAAGGGTACACTGGTATGGATATCTGAGGAGCCCACTCCAACTCAGCTCAAACAAAGGAATATCGAACTTACTAAAGTGAAGGATGCACGCAAAGCTGGAAAGTGAGCAGTTTATAGAGATGGATTGGCATTAATTAGAGATTTCAAACCTAAAGACCCTCAGTCTTAAACTGATGTAATGAAGGCCACTTTATGATAGGACCAAAACTTAGATGTGTGCTAGCTATAATAACCTTGAGCTGAGATGCCATGTGCACTCGACTCTCTAGCTTTTCCAAAGGTTGTAAGTCATTTTGACATCTTGCATTTTGTCCCATAGGCCCATGAGGCCTCTTGTGGACGTTAATATGACTCTCTCTCTCTCTCTCTCTCTCTCTCTCTCTCTCTCTCTCTCTCTCTCTCTGAGTTAGTATTCATGCTTCCGCAACAAGTAGTTAGTAATGGCATAACTTATCAAGGAGTGATGTAAGCTTGACGCCCGGTACAATGGTAGTAGAGTGTCAATTCTTTTCTGCCTATGTTTGCATTAAGCAAGCAGCCTTGGCGTGAGATCCGCTAGATCCAACAAGACCTCGTGATGACCGACTAGGGCAAGTTAGCATGTGTAAACAGCACGAGTGATTGAAGCTTGCATTACACTAGCTGCACTACTAGCCATGATGGGAAAACAAAACCTTTAGTACCCTTTGTTGGAAAGGTCACCTCCCCATCGGAGGAGAGCGTGGGGGAGGGAGACCTAGGGCAGGATGTGCCCAAAGAGAGATTACCTGGATGTGTGGATCTGGGACAGATCTGGAGCATTCATGGTTGGTGGAGTATCCCAAGGATGAAAGGCTGCATCAGGAGCAGCTCATGTGCAGGAAGATGGCGGGGACACAGTGTCTTGGATCAGGCCTGGCATGAGGCACTCAGTGGACTGCAGCAGGACCCTATGAAAGGCGCGCTGACATCAGCATGTGTATGGAGCAGGGTACAAAGCTGTACGGATCTGTACGGGCTGCTGCAGGGCAGTGTACGGAAGAGGTACGGCCAAGACAAGGCGCCGGCAAAGGGCTGCAGCAAGGCGCAGTATAGTGGGGGTCTATGGGCAGGTCTATGGCCTGCAAGCAAGGCTGGCAGGTGGCAGGACAGCAGCAGCAAAGGGGCTGGACCCTGCATGGAACAAAGGGCCAGCAAAGGGCCCTAAATAGGGCTGGATAGGCAGCCAACCAGCCAACCAACTGGTCGGTTGGTTAGGGCTGCTACAGACCAGCCAGTCGGCCCATTTAGGGCTGGCTGGTCGGTTGGTTCAAGGGGGCCTTGAGCCCTATAAAAGGAGAGGCCTCAGGCCTCATTTCATATCCAGCAGAGCAGCTTTGGAGGAGCAGACAGGAGCAGCAGATAGGGCTTCCTTGGGCCTTTTCCCAGGAGTTGAAGGAGACCTAAAGAGTGCTGCAGACTTAGCTCCAGGGAGAGGCTGAACCTAGACTGTCTTCTAGGGCAGAAGGTTGCTGAGATCATCATCTTCTGGAGCAGCCATTTACAAGCAGGTTGGAGCAGTGGAACAGGGATCTGTGTGCTGCAGACAAAGCTTGGCAGGGGCTGCCCACCTAGGCTGATTCACAGGCAGTAAGGTGGAGAAGAACACACTAGACGGAAAGTCTACAGACGCTCGAGGTGGAGCACGCGGACTCGAGTCTAGAGATAGCCAGCAGATAGGAGAAGGACTTTGTGGTAAGATCAGAGGACCGCACCATTGGTGGTACTCTGGATCTGTCTCTTTTGTATTGTATCCATAGTTGTGGACGGAAATATATATTTTGGTGGTTTCTCTATCTGGTTGGTTCATTGTCTATTGATGAGTTTGCACACCTATTGTATGCACATAAGTAAAGAAGTCTGTGATTCCACATCCACACCGCACACTGTGTGAGCCCCTGGGCATTACTATAAGTCTTCCGCTACGTGTACCCTCTGTTGGGTCTTTTCTAACACCCTTGTCTTGGCTGAGCTAGTTTGAGACTTATGCAAACAGGGGGGAAACAAAAAGTGCACCCTCGCTTCTATCACTTAGTCACACACTTAGTCACACACTGAGCACTACAACAGAGAGTTAGATATATCCATATATGATTTGGCGGAGTTCATTAAGGACATTTAAGCCCAATTTTTGCCACACAAACTGTCTTCATCCCCAATTCTTTGGGCTGACACACGAGGCCAAGGAGTCAATCAACCACTAAACAAAACGCTTCACATAAGGAGATAGGACCGGGTCACTAAGTTCTTTATGGTCTCCATTCGCATACCCAATGATAGCACCAAGCCAACAACTTACAACACAGCTTATGAGCTCGCTGAAATTTTTATGCTCATGAGCAGGGTTACAGAGCCAAGGCTCCTCAAACAAAAAGTATAAGGAGACCTCAGGCCAAGGGGATTCCAAGACCAGTAGCACTCTAGGCAACAATTTTAAGGGCTCTCTCAATGCAGAGGGAAAGAGGAGGTATGACAAGGGCCGTCTATGTTATCATTGTCATAGCCAAGCCATGATTAGAGGCATTGTCCCCATTTGCATCCTCCAACTAGTGCAACGATCACAACCTCCGACCTAAGTTAAAATGGTGCACCCATCCCATAAGTACTTGTTCAGATAACACACCTTGGAACACGTTTTTGGCAGTTGTGCATAACACTAAGGAAAAAATGGTATATAATACATGATTGACCACGCATAGCATATCTGATGGCCACAATACTTTGCACGCACCTCAACCTAGGTGGTACTGAGTTGCATGCAATGTGTTGCACCCATCCGATAAGTACTTGTTGGAATAACTCACTTAGGAGCATGTTCTTTTACGGATGTGAATCACACTGAGCCAGAAACGGTGTTTAATGCATAAGCGACAATGCAAAGCCTATCCGATGGGCAATAATTTGCACGCACCTCAACCTAAGTGATATTGAGCTGCATGCAATGTGTTGTATCCATCCGATAAGTATTTGTTGGAATAACAAACTTAGGAGCGTGTTTTTAGCAGAACGCAAGGTCGCTATTCTTTTTTATGGTGGCAGTTTAGAGGATTTGCTCGTGGCACGGAGCACTCAACCAAGGTGATCGAGCTTCACAATGCTTTTGGGCACACTCAACAAGAAGCCACCAAAGTGATAGCATAAGATGTTAAGCTCCACATCACTGCGATGGCGTCACCAGCCAGCAAACATCATCTTAGGTGCACCATGGCTTGTCACCCACAGATCAATAGTTAGTTGGCAAGACCATACCATTACACAATGCATGATGCAATGGGTGTCTTGGGTGCTTCATAAAGTGTCCAAGCTTACCAAAAGACGCTAGTAGGTGGTTTATAGATAACCTAGCACTAGCCTCTATCTTATTGGAAGTGGTAGGAGTGTATCTAGAGATGGGCCTCTAGCAAGAAGGGAAGGTTGGAACATCATGGTCTAGGGCCCCGTTATCACCCCCTTAGGCCCTCTACCCCACTCTAAAAACTTGCCCTATGGAAAAGTGGTAAATTAGTATGCAAACCGAAGACCGTTTTAGGAAAGGCAAATAGATTCCAATTTAGATGGGATCTTATACCCCCATCATGAAGACATGGATTAATTGAACCCTTCTTTAACAATGATAATGTCAAGAAGAAGAGAAAAGGAGGCAAATGCTTCTACTGCGTCAAAAATTAGGCACTATGCCAAGACTCACGAGACGAAGACCAAGGGGGACAACACATCCACATACAAATTGATTACCACTTCTTGGTAATGTGTGATTTGCATCAGAAGGAAGGTTATGCTAGTGCAAGGCAGACCTTTTTCAGAAAAAAAGAGCCTTCTATATTATGCTCAGAAAATCAATCCAACATCAGCTCCCTACAAGTGCAAGGAAGACATTCTAGGAAGGAGATGACCTGGACAGGCATTGGGAGTGAATCCCATTTGACAGAGCTCCAAGACTTTGCAAGCCATGCCACAACCAAGGGTAGCTGTGGCAGCATGGCAAATCACCGAGCCTCTAAGGAAACGGCACGATCCCAGCCTCATGATTGAGAAAGGGAAGAACGATTATCTTGTTCGACGACCATAGGACCATTTCTTTCATCTCGATATGTCTTGGGCGAAATCCACATAGGGTTAACAAGGGCACTATGGGGGCAACGTTGGGGCCCAAGCAAGGGCCATACAAGGGCCAAAAAGTAAGTCATCTCGACGATCAATTGTACCACCATGGGCCTTACTTGTGTGGACTTGACCTAACTAGAGGTTAGGTAGATTGCAACAGCTCAAGAAAGAGACCAGCAGAAATCATTGGGCTAGTTAAAGGGGCTATTGGGCTATAAAAGGAGCTATCACCTATCTGTGTTCAAGTCATTGAGAAACTCACTAAGGACAACACAGCAAGGAAGATGAGTGCATCCATGCCTTAACAGATTTTGGTGCAGTGAGAACGAGAGTGCCTTCATACCTTACAGATCTTGAGAGCATCTCTCTTATGATGCTACTGTGCACAACGATTGTCCTGTGCAGTGATATGTTCTTGCAGACATTATGCTTCTCCACTTGAAGCAAAGGACTCTTGTTCCTCAAATTAAAATAACGGACATGTGATAGGAGGTCATGGTTGGAGGAATGGATCTTATTATAGATTACTTGGAGGACACATCTACAAATCAAGACACAAGACTGCCAAGCCAGTTCCCAAGCACCAGAATAGAGCGGATACTTTCCTGAGAATGGGAGATTGTGGCATGAGATGGCATTACATGTTGCCGTTACTAGCTATTTCTATTTGGACTGGCCTGGCATTGTTTGGACCTTCCCTTCTACTATCTTTCTTTCAGTACATTGTACAATTTCAAAAAAGAATATACTTCCCATAAGAAGCAAGCACAACATGTTTTACGATAAACCTTTCATGTTTGGATAACATATACAAACTTAAAAAGCAATGGCAAGCACATGCTAATAATCAGGACAAAACCTGGATAGCAAGGTCCCGTGTCGGTAGAACAATGAGTGCACGCAATCTTCTTACAACACAAGTTGAAAGGAGCAAGCAAAACATGTTTTACGATAAACCTTTCATGTTTGGATAAAATATACAAACTTAAAAAGCAATGGCAAGCACATGCTAATAATCAGGACAAAACCTGGATAGCAAGGTCCCGTGTCGGTAGAACAATGAGTGCACGCAATCTTCTTACAACACGAGTTGAAAGGATTTGAACTATCGGCAGTGCATATGAGAGTGTCTTCCCACTGCCTGTAGGTGAGCATATGCATAAATCCCGTTCTCCTCCAACTGGTCCAATAGTCTGTTGCCACACAGCGACTTGAACTGGAAAAAGTGTGTGAACCCCACTCTTATTCAGAGCCGTAACCAATCTGCACATATGCAAACAAAGGTAGGCTGACATTCCTTTTTACCTAAGAACTCATCACAAGTAATGCATTGATCCTTAGAATCTGTCAAAATTATGCCTCTAAAATGTTAACAATATGTTAAACTTATGGTCTCTACAGTAAACATCACCTACGGAGAGAAGTAGTTCAGAAACACCTAATTGATTCACAGTCTATGTTCTGCTTAGGTGCAATTTTTCTCATTTAAGGAAGACAGGAAAGGTAGCAATTCCTAAATCCATGGACTCTATGCAGCTGGTGCAAAGATTCTATCTCGGCCTAGCCATACTGGCCTATCACCAGATTCACACCAGTTAAAGGTTTGAAAGAGAGGTTAAAATGTCTACAAGAAAAGCATTGAATCAAGAAAAGCATTTCCAAATCATGATTCGAATATAGAGTTTTTTATTCTAGCCATGAAGGTACACTTACTAGGCTTTACACAGAGCTGGAGGGTTCTTAAAACCTCCAAGACCTGCTTCACATGAGAGAGATGCTCCTCCCTAGACTTGTTGTAGATAAGTATATGATCAAAAAACACCAATACGAATTTGTAGACTCAAGACTGCAAGACTTTGTTCATAAGGGCTTGGAAAGTGGCCTAGACTTGCTGTAGATGAGCATATCATCAAAAGACACCAATACAAATTTGTAGACTTAAGACTGAAAGATTTTGTTCATAAGGGCTTGGAAAGTGGCTGGGGCATTGGTGAGGCCAAATGCCATCACCTTGAACTGATACAATCCCCTTCAGTTCTAAAAGCTGTCTTGGGTTCATCCTCCTCTCTCATCCTTATCTGATGATAATCCGACACAAGGAAACCTATTCTTTATAGTTATCTTGTTGAGATCTCTGTAATCCATACACATCCTATAGGATCCATCTTTCTTCTTTACCAAGAGGACAGGTGAGGCAAAGGGGGATTGGCTGTGAGAGATGAAGTCTCTATCCAGCAACTCTTTGACCCGCCTAGCCACCTCCTCTCTCTCCGCTTTGACAACCCGTAGGGAGCTTTATTGACTGGTTTAGAACCTGGTTCAAGAGTGATGGAGTGGTCATGTCCCTTTAAGGTGGGAGACGATGGGGCAGATCACAAACACATCTGAATATTGTTGTAACAGCTCCTACATGTCATGATCTCCAACCCACACATCCTTTGTGCCTTCGGATTTAGAAAGATGAAGGGCATAGACTACACACACATTTTTGAGGTCCCTTGCCAGCTTCCTAGAAGAAATAACAGTCACCTTAGGTGGTTCATGACCCTTCAAAAGTACCTCCTTACCTTTGCAGAAGAACCCCATAAACATGTGATTGAAATCCATACTAAACTCTCCAAAAGCTCTCAGCCATTCACATCCAAGTACAATGTCTATTGGCCTCATATCCAAAGCAAACAAGTCTCCTTGGAAGGTAAAATCTGGGGACAACTGAATTTGGGTGGCCTGACAGCAATATCTACTAATGGAGTGTTCCCCATTGGCCATTTGAGCTTGCAGACCATGCTCTGCGTAGGATGTAATCTAACTGAGAGGACAGACTTCATGAAATTGTGGGTGCTCCCACTGTCAACCAATATGTGAACTGGTCTACCATTGATGGCCCTTTTCAGCCTGCGTATTTGGGCACTTTGGGAACCCATAAATGGCTCTGGAGATATGCTATAGATCTCAGATGGGGTGTCCCGGAACAGATTTTCATCATCCACACAAGAGTTGCCTTCAGGATCACATTCCATGATTGATGTGCTCTTGGGCAATTAGGCTGGCAGTCACCAATTATCTGGGTGTTTCCCAAGGTAGAACCACCTGGGTCAAATGGGAAAGAAGTTGCCTTTTTGTAATCAGGAGAAATATCATCATCTCCATGACCATCACCTTCACAATCAGGAAATTCAACCTCTGCAGTAGGGACTTCTGAAGTAGGATCGTCTGCACTCTCTATTATCATATCCAGTTTAGCTCCTGCCTTGCCATTGCACACATTTATATGATCTGGAGTGCAATTCTCTCCACAAAGGACCAAGGTAGCATAAATCTTTCTTCTTTTTGTCTTCAAGAATAGCTTGAGACAATTGCTTACCTTCTTGTCCTTTGGGTCCTCCTTAGAGCTGGACCTAGTTGAGGCATTGCATCTCCAGAGCTGAAAGGTTTGACATTACCCACAGATCTTGGAATGGGAGTGGCTGCTGTAGCGGGTAACACTTGCTTTGGAACCAATGGGAGGTTACCCTTGCTGATAGGTCTACTATCCATGTGCCCAATGCCCGATCCTTTCTCCTTCAAGCTATACTTAGGCTCGTAGAGTTCTGTCAACCTCATTGCCTCTTTAAGAGTGCTAGGATTGAGGGCTGTCACATCAGTAGCTATGCTCGGATGGAGTCCGTAAATGAATTTAAGCAGCCTATTTCTTTCATCAATACCATGGACAAACCAGGATAATTTCCAAAACTTTTTAATATAGTTCCTCACAGAGCCTTACTGAGATAGTTTATACCATTGACAAACAAGTTGATCTCTAGCAATAGAAGATACAAATGTTTGAAACATTTGCTCCTTAAATTCCTCCCAAGAGTGAACAGTGGTTCCCTCACGTTGAAGGTTTCTCCACCAGGAATAAGCATAATCCTCTGAGTGTAGGACAAGCAAATCTTATCTTACTTTGATCACTTCTAGGATAGAGCAGAAAATAGTCTTCCATTTTACTCAGCCATTCCTCCAATTCACTAGGGTACAAGTATCACCCTTGAACTTAGAGAAAACAATCTTATGAAATCCTTGTCTTGAGTACGTCCCCTAGGTTCAGCAACTTTAATAGACTGAATATATTGATGAAATGGCATGACTGGCCTAAGATCAGCAGGTAAGGTCTTATATCCATTAAACCTTTGACAAAGGCTATCTATCTCAGGGCTGGCACTCTTGGGGACATTACTCTTTAGTGGCTCCCTACTATTGTGAGCTGTTTCCCCATTAGAATGATAGGTCTTCCTTGCTGAAGCCATGCAACCATGAGGGTCTACAGTAGGTTCAACCATGACATCCCTTTTCAGAATCTGAGTCACCCTCTAGGGCCTGCTCCAAAGGCTTCTTTCCCTCATGATCTGACTCCTTCTGAGCTGGTCCAACTTCATGTTCTAAGAGATATGGAGATCATGCTTCCAGATGAGTTTGGGATGACGGATCTAGGAGAGCTTCATTACTTCCTTGGTATGGAGATTCAGAGCATTAGCTGTTGGGATCTTTCTCAGCCAGTTGCTTGGAGCTTTTGCAGAAATTCCGCATGACCAAGAGCAGTCCAGCAATTGTTCCGATAGATCCAGGTAACAAACTTACGGTTGGGTGTTGAGCAGGTTCTCCCAATCACCTCACCAATCACATTGGACAGCAGCGTTACGAGTTCTCCACTGTCTGAAGGCCCAAGGGAACTCAAGACTTTGAGCTTGAAGGACACACAAACTCAGATTGGGGTAGAGCATTTGGTCAGAAGGTGGGCACCAATCTGTAAGCCATGCTCGTTCTCAACATGCTTCCTAAGAGCTTCAGAGGATAGTGTAACGACGTGGAGCAAATCAAGCCACTCGGGTTCGAGGTGTTGGGACCTTTGCTTATACAAGAGCACTAAAATCGTATGAGGAAAGTAGAGAGATGAAATTTTGCATGAGGCTTCAAAAAACCTTCATTTGGGAACTAGATGGAGAGAATTTTCATTTTGTATTTGTATTCTGAATCATAAATAGATTTTTTATTTTACGATAGAGACAAACCTGAGGTTCCACGTCATTCTTTGTCACCCCCTATACTTACCACATTAGCATACACCATAACCTTTACCTCCTGATCATATAACGTTAGGAGTTTAACGAGTAGGGTCCCCCTATGCAAAGGCAAATTTTGCACAGGTTTTACTGACCAAAAATGTAACCTCCCTGCTTGCAGGATTAATCTTTTATGTCCCTAATTTTATTGATTATCCTTGTTTGATATAAATTATAGCAGTCGTGTTGAGCCGAACGTATCCATTGATCATGAATGTACCTGGGATCCAAGCCAGGCACTTGTTCAAGAGGAATTGTTGGAAAAGAGTCCACGTCCAGAGGATTTCGCATCCAAGGAAGAGCAGGCAATCCATGCGCAGGGGCTGGCAAGCTCTCAGGTGGCGGCTGACCGTGTTCTGCTTGCTTAGTAGACTCTTCGTTTTCTTCAAAAGTGCGTTTCCCCATCTGAATGTTTGTTGGCATTGCCTCCTTAGAGGGAGTGCTATAAGGGGAGAATTTCCTAATTTCCACGTAATTATAATTTTAAATAAGATTAAGCTCAACTAAACCATAAGGTATGCAGGCTTTTCAATATAGTGTGACCATGTGCACTTGTGAGCTTTAGCATCATGGATGGAATCAAACTAGATCCACTCAATTAGCTAGATTTTCACAAACAATAGCTCAAGCTCAAAGTAGTACTAGGTTTATTAGCAGTGCCTCTCTAAAGGCAGTGCTACAGTGGAGAGTTTAAACTTTTGGGAATTTCCACTTGTAATTTTAAAAATTTTAACCAAGCCTTTTATGGAAATCATCCTGCAAAATTTGTCTTTAAATAGCCCAACTCCCTTTAAAAGAATCAAAACTCTTTTGTGAATTCCACTTGTAATTGTAACAACTTGAATTTCATTCGAGTGTTTTTTTTGGGGTGGTCCTTTTGAGTGTTGTGTAGACAAGATAGTGGTCGAACCAGTAAAATAAAGTTTGTACCACTTTTATGGTCATTGTGGTAGGTGCTAGTCCATATATGCTCTAGCGTAGAGGCATGGATCGTTGTGAGTGCAGCAATTAGTTGTGTCATTTTTTTATGTCGCATGAATTAGTTTAGTTTTATGGTGTATGTGTATTCTATGTATGGTCAATGTTACAATCACCTAAGATGTAAGTTTCTGCTTGATTTTGTACTTGAGAGAGTTTTTCTTATATTGCATGTAGAAAGGTTTGAATATTTGTCTTTGGAGACTTATAAATGTTAAGAATGGCAATCGTGTCGAAGGATTTTGATTGCAAAATGGTGACTCCACTCCTCCGTGATGGATGTAATTATGTTTTTGGAGTTTAAGTTATTTTTTGTACTATGTTGCTATGCCAAGCCCTTGGTCTGCACTAATCAATTCAAAGTCTTGTATGTATGGAAAGTTCGACAATGATGTGGTGTGTTCTTGCAAGCATAGTATTGTTGAAGCTAGAATGCTTTTGCTTAAAAGGATATCATTTTGGTACGCTTTGTATCATTTTGTGTCTAGAGATTGTATCATTCTAGTAATGCCTTCTTGGAGCTAAAAATTTTGTTGAAGTAGTTGCTAGTGTCGTGTGGTTCGCAATCGCTCAATCTCTTGTAGGACACATTTGTCGACCTTGATGTGTTTGTGTTCAATCCTTGTTAAGATGTAAAGATTTGCAAGGTCACATATGCACGAGAGTGCTGTGTACACTAGTCCATGTGTTTTTATGTTGGAAGGGTCAAATGCCAGGGAGTCCATTGTAAACCCTTGTGACCGATGGATTGTCCTAGCTGTGGCTGGCTGTATTGGGAACTGGTATCGATAGATTAGGTTTATATGATTTTTGCTTACTTGAAATTATCATGCAATCTGTAGTATTGGTCCATGTTTTTGGAATGCTTGCGGAGTATAGAAAAGAGTTTGCAAACAAGGCCTTGTTTGCCTCCCTATGTTTTTATTCATGAATTCAACCCAGACAATGGGTGGTTGCTTTTGATGTTTGAGTTCTAAAAAACTCCCTCTGCTCCATTGACAATGTCATTGGCAATGTCTAGGTTCCTTGAGCAAATCTCTACTATCCTTCCTATTTTTAGTCTTAGTTCACTATGGAGCCCTGCCGTAGCCCTTGGGTCATTTGGAATGTGGATGTTCTTGTCGCATGTCTTGTGTCCAACATCTCTTGCTCCCAAAAAAATGTGGTGCTATGTTAAGGAATTCGAAGACATATTCATTGTGTTTGTCTTTAGATTGGTTCATGTAGTAAAGGTGAGAGACCATGTGCCTATTAGGTGGCAAGCGCTAGTATAGCATATTGATATGTTCCAAGTCTTCTGTTGTTTGTCTTCCCATCCATATTCTATTCAAAATGTCAAGGAACAAATTGTCTCTTTGTCGCATTGGCTCTACTAACTCGTAGTAGATCACATTGTTGCTAGTGTGACGCTTTTCTCTGAGCAAATATAGGCGTCCATGGTTGGGCTTGCTTGACATAGGTCTCTGCAAAGTAGTACTTCAACACCAATGAATGATTCCATGTGATTGTGCTTTATTGTTCCTTGTTGACTTTGTGTATATGTCATGTTGCACTCCCAAGTGTCTGTTTTGGAACTGCTTTAGGCAATCCAATAGTGGCAACCATAATTTTTATGCAGCTGAGAAAGTAACAAAAATTGATGGCACTTTGAGTTAGCACAGCATTGCAAACAGGTTCATTTGTAGCTTATGCTTGTAGTCCGAGGATGTTCTCATACATGCAAAGTCTCGATAGAATATTTGATAGTAATAATCTCTCTGTGTTTGTGTCCTCCAATGCATCTTTCACTTGTAGTGTATATCCACAAAGTTGTCCTTTGTGCATGCGAACCCATGTGGAAGAGAGGATTTGTGTTACCAAAACCTTCATAATTTTGAAAAAGAAATTTTTAATTGTATTGATGAGCTCCCATCATATTATTTATTGATAAGCGGTGCACTCTGAAATGTTATACATACACGGGTAGCCATAAAAGAGGTAGGGAAAGCAATTTTATCACAATGTTTGTCCTTAAAGATGCTTAGAGTTTTGAATCCTTCAGGGGGTGCAATAGTATTGCCTTGTCTTCAAAGTCTATAACTTGTTGACTTGTGTATATGTCGTGCACGAGTGTGTCTGTCTCATCTTCTTCTTCAAAGTTTGTGATGGGATATTTGTGCCTCCATTGACTTGCACATATACTAGTGGTTGCAATCTACATATGCATTCCATCCATGTTGGATTAAGTTCCATGTTGTTGTCTTTGTATAAAGGTGTGCCAAGAAGTTCATGCAATGCTTCCATTGTTAAAGCGGGGCACACTTTCTTGGATGAGTTTCCATTTGGCACAAATGTGTAAGGGAAAAAAGGCATGCTACCTGGTTAGACATAGCAACGTACTAGTTCTCTCATGAGAGAATGAGAAGAAGAATAATAATAATTTTTTTAAACATCAAGTCATAATGCAAGGCCCTCATGGGGTTATCATCCTGGGGATAGGTGGTCTAACCAAAAAATATGGTGCAACGTGAAGTGGTGAGTTCCTTGCTTTGACACATGGGGGGAGGTGATAGATGGCAATAAAGAGCTTGGCAAGAATTCTATAATATATAAGGTCAAGCAACTTGAAGGCCCAATCAACTTGTTGCTTAAGGGTTTGGATGTGAGCAAGGTTTGTGGTATGAGCAAGGGAAATGAAGGTTCATAAAAGGAAGATAGGCTTTCAACAAAATTGTCCCAAGTGATTAGCCTACTACAATAAGCTGACAATGCCTTCATACACTTGTAAGGGGATATTTTCTATGATGTATGTGCCTCTATGGTCACCCACTAAAGGAAAGGTGATGCAAAAGTGTTCAAAACATCTTCATTTCGGCATTCTTGTAGATAGTTAAGTTGTTCCAAAGTAAGCACTTCATCCCATTGGATATCTTTGTTAACAATCCTAGGTTTAATTCTCATCTAGAAGATGGTAGCCCATGCATGTAATGTATTAGAATTGTAAGGGGAGTTGATACGGGCTTGATAATACCCTATTATTTCATCTCATGTGGAATCACCTCCTTTTATTGCATCCTTCTCCTAGAGTTTGTTTTGTAGATGAACTAGTCATTACGCTCTTAAATATCTTTATCCTAAAAAGAATAATTTTCCCCAAAATTAGATTTAATACGTAGGCCATAGTGTATTTTCTAATGGAATCCTAGTAGATTCTAAGAGGATAATTACATTACATTATTTGTCTGTGCACAATTATATAGACTATGGGACAAAAGTGAGCCAATAAATTTGCATAGAGGCAGCATGGTAGAAGGTGCACCAAAAAGGATAGAACTACAAGTTGACTAACTTTTTGGTGGTTTAATTTTACTGAGGGCCTTAGTACTTCCTGCTGAAGCATAAAGAGATCAAATATAATTTTCCATAGTCGAATTGACTAAAGGGCATACATAATGTGTCACATGATAGACCTATTGGGAGAGGCCAAATTCTGTGGTTTGGTGGTCAGCGTGTCAAATGTTATTGAAGCTAATACAAGGCCAATAGCCACCAATGTAGAGGTTTTATGAGGAGATTTGGAAAGGCTGTGTGAATTTAAAAGAAGTTTTTAGCATAGCATTGCATTGCATTGTAGGATACAAGAAGGCAGACATGGCTTTAGGCATTTCAAAACTACATGATAGTACTGACTTGGAGTTGTTGTTGCATAGTCTTTTGCTTATTTTCCAAGCATTAGATTAAAGAGTGAAATTACTACATTGAGAGATATGCATAAAACTTCTTTATGTAATTGTTGAAATTCTTGTTTGAAGGATCCTGTTTAGTTGTAGATATTCTCTCCCTCTCTTTCTATTACTTTCTTGGTTAAAGAACATGAAAATTCTCTTTAAGATTGCTTACTTTCTAGGCATGAATATTCATTATATACCTTATGCATTTGAAAAAAACCTTTATAGGTTGCATGTTTCACCTCTAGAGTGAAATACCAAAAAACCAATAATCTCCCCAATAAAGTTTGGAGATGGAAGAAGAAAAAGACACCCCAATAGCAGATTGAACAATTGAGGGATCTTGTAACCAATTACAAGATGTGCTTGGGCATCCCTCTTTCATCCTTGAGATGCTCAGTGGGGAGAAAAAGTTAAAACATGCTAATTATGTAGAGTCATGGTTGAATTGATGGACAAGTCATTTTGGCTTTTATGATTTAAATAACCAAAGAATATTAACTACCATACAATGGCATTTTAAAGGTAAAACTTTTGCATGGAGAGATTTCAAAATGAAACCTCTCACATGGGATGAATTTTCAAGAAGTCTTGTGTAAAGAATTCATTTAAGAAGGCAATGTATTTGATCGCTTCATTAGGTTAGCAAGTTTGCAAATGAACTCCTAATGGTTGGATCATGATTTTGCATAGCTTGAGACTTGAGTGATAAATTTCCTAAATCACATCCTCTTATGATTCATAAGATGACCATAAGGGCTTCAGTAAGACTATCATAATACAGTCTAAAGGAGCAAGGTTTCATGTCTAGAAGATGCAACATAGCTAACAAAGATCTATGATGAGATGTTTGCATATACCTACAAGGAAGATTCAAAATTTTTATCTACCTTAAAGAAAGAGAATTTGAAACCTACATATTTGAAGGAAAAAAATGATCTTGTGAACTTTGCCGAGGCATGCAAAGAAGGTTTATGTTTTCAATGTATGCAACATGGCCACTTCGAAGAACGCCAGATGATGAAAGGCATAGGTGATCAATGATTGGCTTTGTTGACATGTTTCATTTGGAATCTGCCCAATGTTTTAAATGTAAATTTAGTTTCTTTTTAGAGCTAATGTTTTAATTAAAATGAATGGAAAAATCTTTTTGGAGCTAATGATTTATTTAAAATGGATGGAAAAATCTTACGTCATGAATATGTATCCTTTTTACCATAGATCTACTCATAATTTAGTTGATCTCATAAAATGGTCCAAAGACTCAAAATCCCAATAGCACCTAAGATCATTTATATCGATTTCAACTGGTACTGGGTGAAGGACAGATTTGAGATCAAAATATTCCAAATCTTCCTTTAAAAATTAAAGACTACATGGAAGAGTCAGCTTTCCTTGTTATGAATCTAGATAGGGTACCTCTTATGCTGGAGATAGAATGGCTTTTTTACAAGAGTGATACTATGAATATTGGTTGGAAAAGACATGCCATTCATTTTAAACAAAATGGTCATGATGTATATCTTCAAAGTAAATTATGTTTTGAATATTGTAAATGCTTTGGAAATATTTAATGCATCATATGATGTTGATTTTGGAGCTTTTCAATGTATTATTACTTAAAAGAAAAAAAATGGTTACATGGATGGATTTTCAATGGAATAGCCTTATGGATTACCACTTGCTTGAGTTATTGACCTTAAAATTGATCTACTTCTTGGTATGAACTCTTATTGGTCGAGTTAAAAGAAAGAGATGAGATAGCAAGGTAGATTAAAGAATATTTGAGGATGGCTTAGACCCCATAGGGTGCATTAGTATGAATATAAGCATAGAAGTATGCCACACAAAAGTATCTATTCCATGTTATTTATTGATGTTAAACTACACATTGAGGTAATATAAATGTGTGTGTGTTGTGTGTGCATGCATGTGCATGTGTGCACACATGACCCAATCATCCTCCCACACAATCATGGGCCCAACACCCTGCGAGGGTCACTAAGCCCCCATAGGGGAGGGTCCATGGTCCCCACCATTGCTAAGGGATTCACTCTTAGCAAAAAGGGGATGTCAGTTGCATGTATGTACCTTCAAAAAATGCCCTATATACAATCCTCATGAGATGATAAACCATCCCTATCTAAGCTTATATATGGATACCATCAAAACTCTATTATGACTCATCCTTTCTTATATATCCATTGTTTTGCAAGAATGAAAATCAAACCATAAGAAAATTTAGATTATAGGTATGGGCAGGTAGTTTTTCAAACCTTGTTCTTATATGCATAGTTGTTAGATTAATTCCTCTTAGGCCTACCACCTCTCCCCCCTCCCCCCCCAAAGATGACATGGCCCCTGTATCTTAAGTTTAAGATTGTAAAAAAATAAGAAGGCTCTACAATCCTAGTGTATAAGCTTATGCCTCATCTTTTAAAATAACCTTTTTGTACACTCATGTGATATTATAATTTGCCCTTTGTGAATCCCTCGGGCCATCAGTATACAAATATATTCAACCAATTGCATTTAACTTGTCAATATCAAATCTGATGCCTGGGAAACCTCCATTGAGTGTTCATATACAACCCAAGCAAGAGGGCTATCTCACTAAACCCACTATAAATAAATTGCTAAAATAGATTGTGTATACGTTATATGTATTTCCGCATATATGGATACTAGGGATGATCTGGGAGTAAATGCTATTGTAGCAACCTCAAAGGTAGAAAAACCCTCTTCTTAGATTTGTTGATGCTAAACAAACCATTCGTTATAGAAGTCACATTTATTTTTGTATTTAAAAATCTTATGCTAGTCCCAAGTATGCACCCATTGTCTTGTCTCCAAAAGGTAGTAGTACCAAGTCATCCTCCCACACAATCATTGCATGAGAGTCACCAAACCCCCCTGGTGGGGGATTTCCCACCAATACAAAAATTTATCCAACCAATTTATTAAGTCATCAATATGAAATCTAATACCATTGATGGTTTTCACTACATCCACTATAGAAAAATCACTAAAGTAATTGGTGTATATGGTCTATTTCTTGTTTTGTAGTCCCACATATATACAGAATAGAGATGATCTTAGAGTGGATGCTATTGTAGCATACTTTTACAGGTTGACCACCTGTGACAATGACCCTAGTAACCTCAAGAACCCTGTTGTCGTATTTGTTGATGATGAACAAACCATCCATCATAGAAGTCACAACTATTTTTGTATTTTAAAATCTTACTCTAGTCCTAAGTATGCACCCATTTTCGTCTATAAAAAATAGTAGTATCTGCTACCACTAGTCCTAAGTATGCACCCATTGTCATCTATAAAAAGTAGTAGTATCTGCTACCGCTTGAACAAACTTTAAGGCATAGATAGAAAGCTCCCCTACTACAAAGAAGACCATTAGATTTGGAACATTGATTAAGCAAATGTCATTGATGTACAAGCTAGGGTTTTGAAAACATCTCAAAATGGTCCATTTACCTTCTTTAGCCATTCTAACACAATAATCATATTCAAAACAATATATATATATAAATTGCACCATATCAAGAAACATGATAATCTCCGTGCACAATTTTCACATTGTATATAATCATATTGGAGATGATCAACAATGAATTGATTCCAATGAAATCATACATGTAAAGCTCAGAGACTTGCCACACTTTCAATCCATTGTCCATGGAAAGGAGATACCATTACCTTTTAAAAGAAATGAAATCCATATTAGTTGTTTTAAAATATTTTTTCACTGCCCACTCTATTACATTGATAAGGCCATCTTCTCATTCTCATGGAATGCATTTGTAGCCATGTGCAACACTTGTTGAGAATACAAAAAATAACTTTTTAGGAAGACTAGCATAAGACTTTAACACCGCCCATTAGAAAATTTTCATTTTCCATTTTAAAAGAGTTCTTCTTTATCTATTCCATACACATCTTAAAATAATTATTGTTTAACTATTTCATCTAAAAGACTTTTTATGTGCCTTTTAAATATTCATCATGAAGGGTAGCTTAGTGGAGGATGGACACACAAAATAATTATAGCATTTGTTTTCAATCATTATTTCATTAATAGAAATGCTATCATTGAACTTTTTAAAATCATGACCATGTAAACCTTCCCTTGCAAGATCAACAATTAACTTATGACATACCAAGGCTACATTGTTTTGAGCTTTGTCAAGCCCATGCATAAATAATTTTTAAGCCATTTTAGATCTTTCACCAACATATCATCATCCCCAAAGTCTTTTATATTTAAGGTTTGAGAATGTATTGCACTAAATTTTATACTCAATAGTTTTGACTATAAGATTTGAAAGCCAAAATAGTGAGTTCAAGGAGAATGGCTCTTATGTATGCCATCAGCGAAGCTAAGCACATTCTAAAGTAGGGATAGCCCATTTCATGCATGATTTTTGCAAGGGATATGATTTAGTCCCTTGAAAAACATTTTCAGAGGTATGTAATCAATAATATCAAGGTTATAAGTGACAACGTTTCCCTATTCCTTTTAACAAAATTTTGAAATACATGACACACATCATAACTTTTGTTGGTATGAAAGTTTTTTTTGTGTGCATGACCCAAGCTACTCAAGTTCTTATGAAACTTCCAAGAGAGTAGAAAGTCGTCAAAAACCTCGAGATCAAATCCAAAACCATTTGTAGCTAGCACAATTAAAAACATTTTAAGATAAAAAACCCTCCAAGAAGGGGTTATCAAAAAGTACATGAACAATTTATGAGTAATTGTGTTCTCTTCATACCAAAGCCTTCATGCTATAAAAGAGTAATAGCCCTATGGACTCGATAAGTAATTTCTTATTGGGTAATTATCCTCAATAAGTAGTATCAACACCACCATTATCATGCCTTTACTTATCATGTTCCCATGTCTAGACCACCACATATGTACATGTTTTTCATCACTTGCAATGAAAGATTTAGATAGTGATGACAACTCAATAGTTAGATATCTTTTTCACTATCCTTACTCCTAATGAATCTATAAGAATCAACCATTGATTCACCTTTTCTTATTCTAATGGGGGGGTTCTAAGACCATCCCTTCTAGGAGCGTTGTCCCATCTCACACCACATGACTTAGGAGCACTATTGATTTAAAAACCTTTTTGCACTCTTTCTTCATTGGTCCCAGCATTCATTGACTTTAAGTACTTGATAAGAAAATAAAGACCTCAACAATCCATGCCAAGAAAATGCTATGAATTTGCATCATAATTGTTACCTATAAAGAGGAGCATCATTGGAAAAATGAGTACATTTTGATTGACAGAGTGCTAGTTTTGTATGAATTCTTTATTTTATTTTTTGCAAAGAGAATAACTTTCTATTAATTCTTGGAAAAACCCCATACAATTAGCTACCAACATAGGGATAATGATGGTAAATACAAAGAAAAAGAGAAGCATGGCTACCTAATACCTCCCCAATACCAGCTTGTTGGCAATCACAGCTACTATCTGGAGCAGAGGCTATCAACCAGGCTGGTGGCCTATACATCGAACGATCTCTCCCATAGAGAATGTGTAGAATACGCCTATAGGACAAGCCTTGCATAAGTGTTCCTTTTGCTTGGTGGTTCCTTGTGAGTCTGGTATACCACGATCCCAACTGGCTCGCCAAGTGAAGAAAATGTCTTGCCAAATGGCTACCAATGTAGCTGTCAGTGAGACTTGCTGCCCTCCCATCACCTGACTGCAACAAGTGACCCAGATATTAAAGGCCGTGATCCTGGCCACTCTCTCCCAAACACTATCCTACAGTAGAGGCTATGAGCGGGTGCAGAAGGGCGGTGTTGCCTCGAAAAACTCCATCTAGATGACTTGCTCGCCATGAATCATGTACGTCGGCGAGACCGAATCAATAGAGAAAGTATGGAGACCCTCTATGAGCCATGCCACCATCCCCCACGTGAAGACATGCTGCATCCTCTATGGCCTAGCTACACTCTGAAAAGTAGTTATCCAAGCTCTATGTGCCACCGTATAGCTCCATAAGCAATGTGGGATCCTAATGATCCCCCCTCCATACATCAAGTGCATCGTCCATCCATTCGCATCTGTTCCAACCAAGGACCAATTGATAGGACCCCATGAGCCACCATCCAAAAGAAGTATGATATCTTCCGTGGTTTTAGCCTGGTCCAAAGGTGGGCCAGATGCGACCTAGGAACCTCTTGCTCTAGCCAGTGTTGCTCCCTCAAGGGGGTCCAAGCTGTTGTGTCTAACTGGATGCGTCTACCAATACGTTTTGTGTAGGAAAGAAAGGGTAGCTCCTCTATCCTGTTTGAGTACCCCTATGGTACTAGCTAGAGCCACTCCCTTGGGTCCCACTATATGTCCCTGAGGGGCTTGCTCTCCTATAACCAAAGATGCCAGACTGCTCTCTTCGGGCTAGATAGGACCGTGGTAGGACCAATATGCCCAAGCGACCAATAACATTGATCCTCTACCACTCTAGATCCTCCAAAAGTGGGGTGTCCATGGACTGTGCAGTCCCTCCCACCATAGCTCAAGGATGCATGAAACGATTGAGATGAAATTATCCAAATTTGCTAGTTTACCCTAAAAGAGTGAGAGTTTCAAAACCTTTTCAGAGTTTGCAACCACAGTAAGTATAACCACATCTTAAAGTTGATAGGGTTTGAGACACTAACATCATGCAAAAGACAAAGCTTATGGTGACTCAAAATAGGATCAAAGAATGTACTTTCGTATTGTGTGCAATAGGGTGTTACATTTTTTTCCACTATTAATTTTTTGAGAGTATTTGACATTATCTAATCTGTAGAAGGTTTTCATAACACTCTCAGACTCCCTCTTGTATTCCCTCATACCGTGAGTTGTTAGTGCTTATGATTCTCCCAATAAGTTTTGAAAGTCTTTGTAGTGGAAGTGCTTTGTCAGGCATTTTTATTGACAACACCCAAAATCTGGCACAAATATGACATACTCACTTGTGTAAGTAGTAAATCTTGGCAATCATGTTCAGATGATATCAAGCCACCATCGAGCTATTGAATAAAGCTATGAACATCAATATGTGTAGCAGTTGCCATAAAAGCTTGAATGCCAAACACCAAGTGTAGGCAATGGGTCATTATATCCAATTTTTCCCAAGTAATGATGCCATATATAGTGTTGTAATGGAAATTAGGAGAAAAAAAAAAGTCTACCATGGATAGCACTAGATAAAATAAAATCTACCCTTTCCATCCAAACGGATGTGTGTGTTTTGTACGACTACCACGACTAACCAATTTATTTTGTTCCATATAGATAGGCAAGTTCACCCACTAAAATGGAAAAACAAGACTCAACGTAACCCCTATACTCCTTGATGGTGCAATCGAGTATATAGTTAAGGACTATATTTTGATAAGTATTTTGACATTACAATAGAATGTAGATGATACTAAAGGTGCTCCATAAAGAAGGCATGCTAAAACAAAAAGACCTTCAATTGTGGAACTATAGGCTTCAAATCAAATCTACATTTGTTATCAATGTCACATCACCAATAATATTTGTTAATGCAATAACAAGCCAAATCTAAAAAACCTTAGCCACTAGTACTTCTCGAGGCACTTCAGTATTGGCTTCACCCACCTGTAGATATTCCATTGTCAAGAAGAGCCTCTATGCCTCGAGGTGTAAAAAAAAGTAATCCCACAAGTGTAGAGGTCTTATTTACACCCCTTCCAAAAAAAATCAAGGTCCAAGGTATGCAAATGAAATGCCTTGTTTTGTGAAAGAAGGTCATAGATAGAAGCTAACACATTTCGTGGTAGTAATACTATTTTTTAGATGTCAAAGTACTTGTATATTATCGAGTACTTAGTCCAAAATACTTTATTAAGTGGGAAAGCTCAATGTGAGCAAAAGAAACCATGAAAATCCAGTCCGTATCTTTGAAAAGTCAAGCTTACTAGGAAAGTCGACCTTATCCACACCATATAGTATGGGTGCAATAACATCAAAAAAACTATTTAGTATGTAATTATAGAATATGTAAAAGCCAAATGTGTACATATTGATTGTAACACTTGCCAACAATATGCCTAGCTTTTTGCATTGGCATGAGCATAGCAAATCGTGGCTATATCTCATTGATGAAACTATGTCCTGATAACACATGTGTAAGTTATTATGCATCAAGTAGATCAATACCCATCCATGACTAGTGTAAGTAGTATAGTAGTGCAATATCTCTTATTGATCCACTCCAACCATGACTAGTGTAAGTGCTGACAAGGTAGTTGGAGGGCATTGTAGAACCCAAATGGTGTTTTTAGCATGTATCATAGAAGGTTATCTTATATATGAGAGCCAGTCTTATGCACAATTTCTGTACATTCAAGAGAAAAGCAACCCATATACTAAATGGGTTGCATTCCTAAATTCCTCTAGTTTGCAAGTACCTCCTAAATGGGTCTCCTAAATTCCTAAATTCTATATCTCCTAATCTAAACATCGGATTTGCACGGGATTTGTTGCACTAGGTTTGTAATTTTGTGTTTCATTCATCTTGAGATTCAATATTTGGATTCGATTAACAAAAGTTAGGAAATTTAAATATTTCACCGAATAAATTGATTGGTTATTTAATTAAAACATTAACCTAAGCTAAACCCCCTAATGTAAATTAATCCACATTTAATTAAAACCCCCTAAGTTAATTAAACCTCCCCTCCCCTCCCCCTCCCCTCAACCTCGCCGCTCTGCACTCTACAACTCCACCTCCACCCTGCTGCCCCCAACCCCCACAGACCATAAAATTTATATGTTTTCTATGTCCCCTCCGTCTCTGTCCCCTATTGTATGCCCCGGCGCGAATTCTACTCTCCTTCTCTTGCTTCTCATCCCTCTCCTCTCCTGCTAATCACAATGATGCTCCTCTTCATCCACCTCACCACCTTCCCCACCTTTGCCTCCTTCCTCCTCCGTGCCTCAGGCCAACTTAGCACCCTTCCAAACCATGTCGACTTTGGCTCCCAGTTCAACTCCTCCACTGGCCCCGTCCTTGCTTCCCCCAACTCAACTTTTGTTTTGTGGCCCTTCGATTGCAGCTCCCTTGCTGTTGTTCACGATGGGTCAAAAGAAATCGTATGGGATGCCTCCCCCATCCGTAATTCCTCAGTGACCAATTGCTATGTGATCCTCGAAGAAGAAGGAGATTTAGTGCTAAGCAGCAGAGTCTCCGGAGAAAAGGTGTGGTCGAGTAACACTTTGGGGAGGGGGCCCTCCACCCTGCTCAACATCCATCAACTTGTCTGAGCTTCGCCTTCTCATTGTCAAATCCTTCTAGAGTGTGGGGAAGTAGGCACTTCTGAAGAATAGTGGGCGGCAGGGGAGAGGAGAGAAATGTGAGTGATAGGCCAAATGTAGATGTAGAGCTCGATGCAGATTGCAGGAGCGAGTCGGCCAACGGGGCAAAGGTGCTTGGAGGGGTAGGAGCAGGAAGACAGTGGACACAAGAGAGATGGCGATAGGAGGTCCAGATGGAGGAGGCGACATTGCCATCAACTGCTCAAGCTTTTTAACAAGCTTTCATCCTCCATCTAGAAAGATCGATTATCAGAGATTACTTTTCACCCCTCTCACTATCTCCTAGACAAATCAATAGATTTTTTTCTCTCATAGCCCCCCTATTAATCAAACCATGTAGCATTTTAAATAGGAAAAGTGAAAAACTACGTCTATAAATAGATCACTAGTGTCACAATAATCAAAATCATCAAGGCAATGGCTAGGAGATCATTAATTAATATGTCCAACACTCAATTTTCACCTTATATAAGCAAGTGTGTCTACAACCATAGCAACAATGTATGAATTTGTACTCTATGAAAGAGTCAACACCTATGTGTATCGAGTGTTTGTTCTCTATTAAGGAGTCAACTATGTGCATAAATTTATGCATTTCCTAGAGTAAAGCACACCAAAACTTTAAAACCATGTTGCATTTTATATTATAGGCAATGAAGAACTCTTCTAAAATTTGGTCGTCAGCATTGGAATAACTCTTGAAGAATGGGAAAGAAAAACCTGGCTATGAATAAATATATCATTCATGGTAAATATATGCATCTTTTGGCACAGGGGAAGCCATGCTTCCCTATTGCCAAACAATAGCCATTGCATTGCTTTCATCACGAAAGTGCATAGATTGCACAAAAATATACATATGAAAGAAGAGTCATTGGATAAATACCATAACAAAATACAACTCCAAACCCTAAATTTCCCTAATGCATAAGTAATCTTAAGTAAGCACCTCCTCTATCTGCTAAGACGCCAATCTGCAAGTAGGGTACATTTTTAGGTGCAAAAAAAAAAGAATATATGAAATCAATGGTAATTTCTTTGATTTATTTTTAACACCTAAGGAGGCCTCTTATTCCTCCAAGTAGCTTGCATCCATACCTTAGTAGAAGAAAAAATTCAATAAATAAAATTTTCAAAATTTAACATATTATTTAAAAATGAAAGCTTTGTAACTGGGTGTGCTTCTAAGCATTGAAGTAATGCCCAAAAACCCATGGCTTAGATGATCAAGTCTGACCAAAATTGGTAAGAGGATCCCCAACTTTGAACAAGCTTTACCCAAGCTAGGTCTTAAGCAAACAGATCCTAGTCAATTAGATATAAGAAAAAAGGTGAAGCATCTATAGTAGAACCAAATGAATACTTCCAACTTATCCATTGAACATTTAGCCCAGTGAATATCCTATAAATTATAATTAGAAGGGCCTTCAAAAAACACAAACCTTACAATAGCAAAGCAAAAGCAACACACAAAGACACAATAGCAAACACAACAATACACAAGGCGCACACAATAACAAACAAACACACACACACATAAATACACATAAACAACACCCACAATCCAAGCTACAGAGTCTTAGAGCAACCTCTAGTAGATTAATTCTTGTATATCATACTAAGAAAGGAAGGCCGTCACTACTATAAATTGGGTACAGAAAAAGAGGCATGCTACCTTAAAAGGTGCCATTATAAGTTGGTTGGCGACCTCTACGAGTTAAAAAAATGACATTATAGGATAGTTCTAGTTGGAGTATGCTACTACTAGTTTGTCCTTGACCCGTTTTTTCAATTGCTACATAAATGAGACACTCCTTCAAATTTTAGCAATACTCGTTGGAATACTTGAAATACAAGAAGTCCATCAATATAGCTTCAAGTTTTTAATAGTTCAATTGATAGTGCGTACAACAGGCAACTAGCTACTCATCTGCAATATAGTAAAAAGGCAAAGATAGCATGGGGGATGGCATTATGGAATTGTTGAAAGCTTGGAAAAGAGGCTTGAAAAAGCAGATTTCTACTAAAGGTATATTATACATAGATAATATGCAACACAAGGGAGTATTGTTCCACTCGAAGAGATGCTCTAGCCTCCTCTAGCAGATTTGATTGAGGATTCATATTTGGATATTTACCTTTCATAGTTACAAGTAGCTCATAACATCGACCTTTTAAAATGTCCACTACCAGACTCATGGGCGATGCTCCATAAGAAAGAAATAGAAAATAGTTCATCCAACAATGAGTAAATGAAATCACCTAGAAAATCCTTGTTTCCCTCATCAAGTCTTTGGAAGATCTCCTCATTTAGCATCTTGTTACAAATGACAACTTTCACAACTATATTCTCATCTCTCAAACAATGGCCCAATATCATTAAACATGTATGATCATACAAAATAGGCAACCTCATTGCAATATCAAATTGTTCTTCCAAAATGGAGCTTGATGCAAAAGTGAACAAGGGAGAATTGATTTTGCAATGATTAGTTCATATGACTAGAAACTTATTCTCTACATCAATGGAGTGAGAATACTTGGGTAGGCATATGCATAGCAAGTATTGGATTGGAGTCATGAGAGGGTTTAGCTTCTTATGTCATCCTAGCTCTCCTCTTTACTAACCTGGCCAATGACTTCTCTCCCAAAAGACTCCAATGCATCATTTATGTAGTGGGGATTGCCCCCTCACACTAGCCATTTTATCAGTCCTTTTCAATTTCATTCTAAACGGTGGAATGTCATCATTTTCATTGTTTGTGTCATCCCACACAATGACTATGTGTGTGCGTGTGTGTCTGTGTGCACATATGTGTGCGTGCACACATGCATGTGTACCTAGCCATCCTTTTGCATAAGCATGGGCCCAATACCGGCCTAAGTATATGCCATAAGCCATGCTTGTCACATTATAAAGCAGTTATAGCCCCTTTTAAGCATGATTTTTCAAGGGGTATGATTGAATCTATTGCAAAATTCCATTTTGAGAGGCTTGTAATTAATAATATCAAGGTATGTACCTCGAGTCCTTATCAATAGAATTTTGAAATTTATGACATACACATTGTAATTTGGTGTTGACATAAAAGGTTTTTGTTGGTGTATAACCTAGGCTATTCAAGTTTTTATGAAACTTTTAAGAGAATAGAAACTCGTCAAAAGCCTCAAGATCAATGCCAAACCACATTTGTAATTAGCATGATGAAATTTTTTAAAAGATCAAAACCTTCCAAGGAAGGGTTATCAAAAAGTATATGAATAATGTATGAGTCATGTTCTCTAAAACTCTTCACCCATCTTCTAGGAGAGTAATTTCACTCTAGATCCGGTAAGATCAAAAAGACATTTTTAAAACTGGATCATCATCCTTAGTAAGTGAAATGCAAGAGGATCTATTAGTACCACTATCATCATGCCTTTGAGTCACATGTGCCCTTTGTTTGGACCACCGTGATTCTGCATGTCTTTTGTCATTTGGAATTGAAGAGTTAGAGGGAGGTGACACCTCAATAGCAAGCTACCTTTTTTCACTATCCTTCTTCCTAGGTGCTCCATAAGAATCAATCATTCCGTCCCTTCTTGGAGCATTGCCCCATCTCCCACCATGTGGCACTCTTCATTTGGTTTAAAGACTAGACTAGAAAATTAACCCCTTCGGAAAAATCATGAATATGGATAATTAACTATCATCCTTACACCTCCAATAACCATGTCAAGTAGCAAGAAAAAATCATGGCCTACCTTACAGAGTGGTTGAGGAAAGAGAAGCATCATTGGAAAAATTAGTATATTTTAACTACTAGAGTGCTACTTTTCATGAAACATTTCACATGATTTAGAATATACCATATTGAATGGTCAAACCACATCTCCTTGTTAGAACATGAAGCACCAATAGTCATAGAGCTACATTTCAAGTTGAGTCACATGTAGTTCCACACATTACTTGCCTTGTTAGGAGGTAGCAAATTTTTATGGTTATGAAAATTTCCATGTTTTGAGCTAGGGAAGGAATCCTCAATCTCTCCAAGTGTAACTAATTCTTTTAAGATGGCAGTATTCATATGTGCTAGTTTACTCTCAACATTAGATTTTCACATGTGTTACTTTACCCTCAACAGTAAGAGTTTCAAACCTTCCCCAAAACTTTTTCAAAGCGTGGCAACACATCGAGTCAAGCTGCCAATAACAACCCACATTTCAAGGGTGATGGGTGCTAATAGATGCTATCAAACCTCAGACTACTAAAAAAATCTATGAACTTCCATATGCATAATGATTACATAAAAGGCTTGAACTCCACTAGTAAGTGCAGCCAACAAGTCATCATATCTTATATTTACCACGTCACCATGCCATACGTAGTCCTGTAATGGACATAAGAAGAAAAAAGAAGGGTTATGACATGGATAGCACTAAACAAGATAAAATCTTCACTCTTCATCCCACCATGTGTGTTTTGCAAGAGTATTGACATAACCACTTTACTTTCTTCCACATACATAGATAAATACATCCACTAAAAATAGAAAGACAAAACTCAAGATAACCCATGCATACTTTGAGGGTGTAATCCAGCTTATAGCTGAGGAATTTAATTTGACAAGCTCCTTACATTAGGATAAATGTAGATGATACACAATAAGCGTTATCACAATTAAATGAGATGAAGGAAAGTGGCAGGAAGAGGAGCGCTGCTCACTTGCATGCATCCACAAAGAAGGCGTGTTAGAATAATAAACATTTCTAGATGGAAAGTACTTGTATTAATAATCATGTTTATCAAGTACTTAGCCCAAATTATCATTGTTATGTGGGAAATCTCCTGTGAACAAGATTTAAAAATCACTTAAAATATGCAATCATGTAATATGTGAAAAGTACAAATTGTACGTTTGCATTTTGAGAGTATTGCTTAATCGCATTATGTGTAGTTTTTTACACTGGCACGAGCATAGCAAATCATGTCTATATCTCTTCACCAAGTCTATGTGCCATGCGTGTGTGCATTCGCGTGCATGCGTATGTGTGCTTACATGCATGCATGCATCCATGTGCATGTGTGTGCGTGCGTGTGTGTATGTGTGTGCGTGCATGTATGCGTGTGCATGCATGTTGCATGTGCACGCGAGCATGTTTTACCTACAATAATACTGAACTAGCCCCCCAAGCTTAACATAGCTACTCCAAGAGCATTAATTAATCAATCGGCTAGTAAACATGGAGGCGGCCCAAGGAGCTGATCTCAGAATTGGCAAATATTCACAGCAAGGAGTCCATGGCAAAGAGTTTCAAGAGCTAGAATTTAGGATTGTTTCTTACATAATTGTGAGTCCTTAGTTTTAAAGTCCCAAAATTTTAGACTTGACTCTGGCTCCTACTATCTAAGATCTCACTTCTCCCAGGATCAAATTTGTTCCTACTGTAGGACCATGTATGTCCTGCTTCTCTTGGAAAGGCTATATATTCAAAATTTTTAAAAGTCAAAACTACTCGAGGATTTGTGAAACCGTGAACCTCCCACTTGTAAGATAAGAAATGGGGGATGAGTGTGTGCTAAGTCAATAACATACTTCCCTGTTATCTTGGTTATGAAGCTTAACCAAGGAACATAGAAAGTAGTAAACTCACCTTTTGCAATGCTCACTCATTCTTTGTGTGCAATGCATCCCAAGTTAGTGACAAGCATAATCAACAAATTAGTTAAACTCAATTCGTTGAAAAAGTGAAAATGTGTGGCCTTGATTATGATATGCAAATGCATGAATGAGGAGCAAGCCACATGAGTTTTTGGAACTTGAGTGATGGAGACTGATGACGAAGACGGCGGCTCTCTATTAAGGCCTTTTTAGCTATCACCTCTACGTCCTGAGTACTGAGCCTTGGATCTCCCTCAGGCACCTTTTGACTGGCACTTCAGTGACCTAAGCAATGAGGAGGACTTTCTTGCCCTTGATGGACAAAAACTAACTTTGTCTCCTATTGGACAAAAGCTAATGGACAACGGCAAAGTGCTTGTTGCAGAGCGTCTTCAAGACTTCTTGCTACCTATCCACAGAAATGGACTCACCACCTCAAGAATCCACGAGAGAAGAGGTGGAAGTTCTTGTCCATCTTACGTGGCGGCTGTGTATAAGGCTAGAGGCGGGTTTCTCTCCCTTCCCACATGGTCAAATACTCCTTCTCACAGTGCCTTCCCCCAGGAGCTTAGAGGTCCCTATGCAAGTGCATAACCTTCGGTCCCAAGAGTAGCCTGAGGAAGTGACAATAGAAGTAAAAAAGGAGGTACAGGAGTTCCATGCAATAGAAGTAAAGAAGGAGGTAGTACCTATGAAAGTCAAGGATGAGGTGGAGCAGATGCCACACCAGCTCCCGTGCAGCTTGATGAAGGAGCCAAAGCAAGAACCGGGCCCATCGACTACACTCACCAAGGAAGAAGACCTGTGGAATCGCCTAAAAGAGATAGTGGAGTTACAAAAGGAGGCAACAAAAACGATGATGAAGCTTTGGCAAAAAATGTGAACCCATAGGCCACCGCTGATGGAATGATGTCGAGAGCAGGAAGAGAGCAACAATCCTCCTACAGGTAACCTTGTAATTGTGTTCATAGATGATTGCCTTCAATCGAACTCAATTGAGCAGTGCTAGTTGGGCACTTGCTTGGAGCCAGACCCCCTTTAGCTATTATTGAGAGCTGGGTAAGGACAAACTTGGTGAGGAAAGGGCTCATGGTAACCAATGTAAGATTCCTTAGATGGGCACTTGCTTGGAGCCAGACCCCCTTTAGCTATTATTGAGAGCTGGCTAAGGACAAACTCGGTGAGGAAAGGGCTCATGGTAAGGACAAACTTGGTGAGGAAAGGGCTCATGGTAACCAATGTAAGATTCCTTAGAAAGGGATTCTTTGTCTTCCTCTTTGAGAAACCTGGTATGGCTACTAGTGATGATACCTTTGAAGATGACTGGGACTTGGACTCTGATGACACCTCTAATGTCTCTTCTCACTAGTTGTTACAGGATGATATATTCAGCATCTCTAGATCTTTCCCTTGTTATCCCCTTTGGGGCTGTTTCTACTAGAGAAAAAGTTTTACTTCATATTAGATTTAACAGTGGTATCTTTGTGCATAATCCACCTTAAACCAAAAAGGTGTATAGACATGCAAAGGAACATGCTAAAAAGAAAAAGTTAAAGTGTGGCCTATGGCATGAATCACCTTCATTTTTCATTTAGCCATATGCCATATAGAGACAAGATGTTAGTATCAAAGCTCTTCCCAATCCTTGCTTGCATTGCTAGCCCTGAAGTCTTTCTAAAAAATGGTAATCCCTGACCTGTAGCGCTATCATCGATTGGCATCATTATGTTGCTTAATAGACTTGTGGAGAGTCATCTGCTTGTCTCTTTGATTCCTTTGGATCCACAATATGAAGCATATTGAGCTTGCCAACACTAGCCACCCAATTCAATAAACCAAAACATGGAGACAACATTCTCCTCCTCTGTGCTTAAAAAGGGTTTCTCCGTTTTCTTATATTCTAAAATTTGTTGGTTTCTTAAGGTTGCCCAGCATATTACTTGGTCTCAAATGACCCCAATATTATGGCCATTAGTCATTTGTGTATTGATATGCTTAATTCCTCTAATCAACACTCCTTTGCAAACGTCGTTTCAACTTTTATTTGCATGATAACTTGGCATGGAAGTATGTATTTGGGAGGACTAGCCAGTTTAAAATGCAAGGCCAATAGTGGTGATCCCTTAATCCTAGATCATTACAATTTTATGCAAAAACTAGGGTGTAATTCAAAACTACTAGAGCAAATTAGAGTGCATGTGTGCGCATTGTGGGTGTGTGAGTGGGGGGGGGAAACTTATTGAAGCTTTACTAAGCTCTTGAAATGAATATCATTCTTTTTTGGCCTTAGTAAGGGTCTATGGAAGGATGGAGAAGTTTTTTGCTAATTAGGTTCATTGTTTAGAAGTTAGTTCATTTGGTCAAGTTGACCATGTTAATGGGTGTCTAGTGTTGAGATTAGTGGTAGTTTAGGCAATTATTAAGAGTTTAAGGTTTACGCTTTTATCTTTTTGTGAGGGTCCTAAATGATTTTGCCTTTCTCTGTGCATTAAGTTTTTGGCCTTACATAGAGGTAGTGAATTATTTTGTCATTTAGCTTCTTTCACATCTCATTTATTAAAAGCAAGTGAAATGAGGGTCTCTTGCCAAAATGGCCACATCCCTACTCATATTTAATGGCCTATCCCCTCCTTGATCTCTTTTCTCTCCTCTCTTTTCACTCATCTACCTTTCCCCATATTCACTTACCTGTACTTGCATTTTTGTCTTTCCCTTTCATATATCTTTCATTTCACTTTTTAAAGTTATTGAAGAATTTTATATTGTAATATTTATCCAAGCTACTTTACATTTTCTCCCTTAACTGTAGGTTATGAAGGGGTGCAACATTTTCAAGAATCCATATGGATGTGAAAATCACTTATGGAAGTACGACGGCAACAAAAATCCATTTGGATATGTGGAAATCACTTGTGGAAGTGCGCATACGACGGCCACAAATTGTTGTGGTATGTACAAGGGGAACACATGCGAGTAGATGATCCATTTGGGAGAAGCATGCAAAAACACGTTGGAGAGACATCATGCAAGGCATGTATGAAGTGTCAAACCCCTAGTACTTGCTTGTTGTTACATAGGGCGGATGCAAGGAGGGTCAAAAAATCGAATTTAAGAGGTTTCCCGAGATCCGTGTTAAAATGAAAACAAAGCATATACATTGTACAGTGCAGAGTGTGTATATTGCCTCGCCATAGCTCTCATACCTCAAAGCTCCCGCGATCTGAATCTGCTCCACAATCGCATCCTTTCTCGCTTTTGCTTCCCCCAATTTCTCCCTCATCCCCCATATCCACCGATCCTCTTTCTCTTCCTTGGCCTCTTCCCCTCGCATTGCTGCTTCACGGCAGCCATGGCCACCCGCAAACGTACCCTGCTCAAGGTTATCATCCTCGGCGACAGCGGGTATTTCCCTCCTCCGCCTCCTCCTCCTCCTCCTTGCTTCTTCCGGCGTTGAGCAACCATAAGGTTTTGTTTGCTTTCGACTTTCGGATGCCTCTAAATGCGATGCAACCGTGTCAAGCTCACTTTTTCCGCATGCCCATCTCTTTTCGCAGGGTTGGAAAGACGTCGTTGATGAATCAGTATCCTCTCGTCCAGGCTTTTTTAAAAGCTCTTCAGGGAAGGGCGGGTTGGTTTGTTTTTTAAGAACGCTAATGTTTTACAGTCTCATTGTTCTGATGACTTATACATCCCGCAAGTTTATTGGCTTCTTGACGATAACCGACAGATACGTCAACAAGAAGTTTAGCAACCAGTATAAGGCCACAATTGGTGCAGACTTCCTCACTAAAGAAGTACAAGTTGAAGATAGGCTTGTAACCATGCAGGTGAGTTCAGTGCACTATGATTTCATCGTGCTTGTACGGAGACAACTTAAATCATCTTTATTAATAATGGCTGCTTTGTATTCAGATCTGGGACACAGCTGGGCAAGAGCGATTTCAGAGCCTTGGTGTTGCTTTTTACCGGGGCGCAGACTGTTGTGTACTTGTGTATGACGTGAATGTCATGAAGTCGTTTGACAATCTAGATAATTGGCGAAATGAGTTTCTCATTCAGGTGAATCATGTGATAGATAACCATTTTCGGAAAGTAGGCGTGTTTTGATTGGAATTGTTAACTTCTTTTTGATTTGGATCCATGACCTCGCAGGCAAATCCATCTGATCCAGAAAACTTCCCATTTGTGGTGCTTGGGAATAAAGTAGACATAGATGGTGGAAACAGCAGAGTGGTATGATGTTTTTTCAAATTTGCATGTTCATTTGGCATTTTCAATAGATTTATGTCATTTAGTTTTCAGCCATTTTTTTTTCCTTCTTGCAGGTCTCTGAGAAAAAAGCGAAAGCATGGTGTGCAACTAAAGGAAACATTCCTTATTTTGAAACTTCTGCAAAAGAGGACTTAAACGTGGATGCAGCTTTCCAGTGCATCGCCAAGAATGCATTAAAGAATGAAACTGAGGAAGAAATGTAAGTTTATTTTGAACATTTGAGTTTCCTAATCATCTCATTCGAGCTAGTAGTTTTCCTTTATTTCTGGTCAATATTTTAAGAGAACAATTGCCACTTAACTTTTAAATTCTCTTCTTATGGCTCTGGAAACTGTATCACAGATACCTTCCTGATACAATCGATGTGTCAGCTGGGAGGACACCAAAGACGTCCACTTGTGAGTGCTAGTCAAGAAACTGCTTGTAAAGGCGCACATTACTCAATATTTTCTGTCAAGAGGTACTTTAGCGGGAGAAGAGTACGTTAGAAGATTCTTGAATGTACCATGGGAACAGTTTCTGTATGTCAATGCTTGGCGAGATAATACACGTTCATCCATTTTTGGTTGGATTTGACATTTACTACTTTCTTCATTGAACAATTTAGTCAGCGTGGCTACTTTTATTTGATTTTGTAGCCTGTGGAGGTTGTCACTGTAAACATTTGTGTAGTTTGTCATGAAAGATTTTGAACTGCAAAGATACGCCAGACTGGATATCCTGCACATTAATGATTTGATCTTATTGTTTATGTGTGCGTATGTTATATCAACTGTGGTTTTTCTTTCCTCTTTATACCAGGTCATCATTGCTCTTCTGTATGCAATGGATGTATTATTGCATAGCGTATGGTCTTTCTTGTTGCGTAATTTCATTTGTAACGAAGAATAACAATCTGTCTAGGAGGTCCATTTGAACAGATTTCTGCTCATCTGTGCGTTCTGATTCTGAGTGAGTAGGTGGTAATCCTTGGGCAAGGCTTGGATTGATCAATGATCATTGAGTGTTTGTGTTGGGGAAGCTGAAATTTCCAAAGATATTTCAGTAATCGGAGAAAAGCTCACTTTGGTGATAGGAGAATAAAATTAGCATGACAGTGATCATAATCTTCTTCCATGACGTTTGGTCTGTTCACATAACTTAAATCGTGACCTTGTTGCAAAGAACAAAGGCTGGAATCTTTCAAACTGAAGATAGCGGATTATGCTTGTACTGATGCAAGCATAAGCTTAGCTTTGCTTGCTAAGTTATTTTATTTTTCTCTTTTACTCTTAGTTTTGTTTTACGGCTCTTCTCTTCTTCTACTTTGTTCTTTTGCTTATTTTACGAAAGAATTTATATGTCATATTGGAATATCCTAGTATCATGGAGGTACGAGCTGCTGTGATGAATTGCTGCAAAACTGAATGAAAGTACAAGAGACATCCAACATAACAAAATCCTAGGGTAGGGTGTCCTAACTGGGCCTACAAGGCATATACCAAGGAATGAGTGGCACCTATGGATAGGCCTTAGAATGGCCTACAAACCCCCCTCTATGGTATGAGCCGAAATATCCTTGACACGTCTCAAAATACCTGAATAACTAATGTCATGGTTGCACATGTTCATCTTGTAGGGATATAGCAACCTCTGACTATACATAGTACAACAGATCAAGTCACAAAAGGTACTAAGTTTAAAGCTTGCCGGAAAGCTTCAAACTTAGGTCAAGGAAGAGCCTTTGTAAAAAGATCTGCCAAGTTGTCTTCAGTGGGAACATAAGACAACTGAATATCACCTGCTGATAATATCTCTCTGACATAGTGATAGTGAACCTCTATGTTTTGTGCGAGCATGGAAAACTAGATTCCGTGCAACAGCGAGAGCACTCTGACTATTGTTGAAGATGCCGGTAGGAGCAGTCTGACATGCATGAAGATCTGCAAGTAACTCCGGAGCTAAACACACTCCACTATAGCTGTAAAAGCTGCTCTGTACTCAGCCTCACAGCTAGAAGTAGCAATTGTAGTCTACTTCTTGCTGAACAAGAGATGCATGAAGTACCAAGCATGAAACAATTGCCACTATGTGACACACGGGTGTTCGAACAGCATAACAAGTGAAGAATCGCAGCCTCATAGAGAAGGCGCAAATGTTGAGTGCCTTTGAGGAACTTGAAGACATGCTTCACGGCCTGCCAATGGTGCGTAGAGGGGCTGCGCATATATTTGCTCAACTGTGAGATAACATACTGAAGATCGGGTCTGGTATGGCATAAAGAAATCAAACAACCAACTGCCTGTTGATAGAGGTGACATCACATGCACCACTGTCATCCTCAGAAGAAAAGTGAAAACCATGCTCTAATTGTGTGGATACTGGCTTCCAATCCTCAAATTGAAAACGTTGCAAAAGCTGTCCAGTATACTTGGATTGTGACATCAAAATACCCCCCCTCATTGCTAGCAAATTGAATGCCCAAATAGTAATGCAAAAGACAAGATCAGACATATCAAATGTCTTCTTCAAGTCAAGCTTGAAAGCTGCAATTTGATCAGCACGTGTCTCAGTCACAAGCATGTCATCCACATAGAGTACTAAAATCAGCAAATCGGTTCCACTCTTGCGGATGTAAAATCTTATAAGCCCACTTAGTTCCAATGGCATTCTTGCCAAAAGGGAAGTCACTCAACTCCCAAGTGTTATTCTGGCAATTCAGCTTGCATAGCCTTCGACCAACATTCATTCTGAACGCCATCCTTATGGCATAATGGCTCTTCATTGCATGCTGTAGCACCAATGCACAAGCAACCAAATTAGCATGCTCTTTTCGGACAGCTGCTCTAGTACGGGCTGGCATAGGAGTATTCTATTTGTTGTCTTTTAATGTGTCAAGGAGCCAACGGGGGACCTGTTTGGGCTCCTGTATTTCAGCTCTCTCTTGGTCAAGAGTGAAGGGGCAAATTGATGTGTGTGTGTGCGCCTATGGGATTGGAGTCCTATGCAAGAAGTGTGTGAGTGTAGGTGTGCTAGAAGGTTCCAGTTAGGTGTGTCAGGTTGGTGTGATGAGTTAGTGATCATAGGAGGTGATTGATTGAGATAATCAAGGAGATGATTGTGGATCTAAGATCTACCTTCATGGAGGCAGTTGCTATATATGTAACCACTCTATGAATAAACAAGTACATTAGTGTCTCATTGTTTCTACATTGAATTACACATGGTATCAGAGCCACCCAGCCTCCTTGAGCCTCCTTGAGTTCTCTTCTTTGAGCCTTCTTGAATCCTCTTTGATTCCACTAAGATTCTACTAGGTTCTTCATCTTCCCCAACTGAGGATTTTCTCTCCTTCCTTCCTTCCTGAATTTCCTTAGGCTTGTTCTCCAGCTATAGGCTACCATTTCCCTAGCCCTTTCTGCTGTAGCTTCCCCTCAGTAGGGCGCACATCCACCTTGAAGGAATTGTGAATTGAGTGCTCCTACAGCCCGTGCCGACAAGAGTTGCAATCCGCGCAATTTCTGCAAATGCGACCTGTAGGAGATATATTTTGGTAATTTCTCTCAGAGGAAGTTGGGCGGCACAAAGAGCTATCTAAGCTTAAATCTGAAGGCAAATGCTCCAGTAAACGAGGTGTAGTGACGAAAAAGCCAGTCGACATTAGAGCTTCTGGCTATGTCGACATGACGCGACATTTTGCCCAAGCTTGGTTATGGTTCTCCTCTAGTCCTATATCTTTCATTGCGCAACAAAAGCCCTCAAAGAGCTGCTCTCATCTGGTTGAATTTCATCCTCCAAGTTTACATGTACTTTGCAAGCATTTCTAGTATATGTTTTGGAGGTTTTATGCTACACTAAATGCTTGAGGAGTAAAACACTCAGTTCAGAGATTATTCTTCTAAAAATCAGTTCAAAGTATGTCATTTCAGTTCAGAGAATGTTAGTTCAGTTGGTGCTAATCTCTTGACAACATGCCAACCTCAAGTTCTCAAAGCTCTTCCGAAATCAAAAAGACTACAAAGATGAAGTACAAGGTGAAGAAGACTCCAGTTAAGAGGTTGTGGGAGAAGCCAATTGGTTATGATTATGCCAAACAATTAGGTTTTTCAGAATTCTTATCTTGCAATTTGCATCTATATGGTGAAGGGGATCTTTTTGTTCAGAAAGATTGACCTTTTGTAAAGGGATTAGACACTGTCATTAATTTGGTAAGACCTTTCTATATGGCTTCCAAACTGAAAATAGATAAGTTTGAAGGAGAGGGGTCCACACTTGGCAAACAAAACTGAAGTTTATTCTCATGAAAAAGGGAATATGGAAGGTAGCAAATGGCAAAGAAACTAAACCAACAACTAGAGAAGGAGAAGCTTCATGGCTTCCAAAAGATGAAAAAGCTCTTGCTATAATTGCTCTTGGTTTAAGTGATTCCTTTATTCATCACATTGATAGATGTGAGACTGCTCATGCTGCATGGACTCATCTTGAGCATGTGTTTGGAGCACAGGGAAGATGCTCTAAGTATAGCTTGCTTATCAAGTTTTTCGACTTAAGATTGGATAGGGGGGAGTCCATCGTTTCACATCTAAATTCAATGAAGAGCATTTTGACACGGTTATCAGGCATCAAGTTTTATCTTGATGAAGATATTGTCATTGCTATCTTACTTAGAAGTCTCAATGAAGTATATGGCACTATTGTAACCACACTCACCAATATTCCAGAGATAAGTCAACTCTTCCATCCTTGGGAAATGCAAAATAATGCATCTTCACCATAGCCCCAAAGTTGAGGTGTCCAAACCTCTCATGCCACAAATGGGTATCTGCCATGGTAGAACAATCAATAGCATAGGCATCTGCATCTGCAAGTCCAGCATCATCCAAGCATCTGTTATAGGCATCAAGTCTATACAGTCCTTTAGTCAATGTCCTAGTCTATACCATGGTAAAGGCATGTGTAGCACCATAGACCGCACTTCGAATATCATAAAAAAGAACTTGATAGCGACTAGTAACTATGGTTGAAATAGAGATAAGGTTCTTACGTATGTCTGGAACATAAAGCACATTGTCTAGAGTGACTAGACCACTAGAAACATAGTAATGGCAACTTGCCTAATGCCTTTTAAGGTATATGATGCATTATTGACACATGTAACTATCCCCTCCTTGGATGCATGCTCAAGTGAGCTGAATAACTTCCCGCAGGAAGTGATGTGCTTGCTAGCACCATTATCAAAGAACCAAGCATCAAAAACATCAGAAATTGTCATGCAGGCATCATGAACATTATGATTATATTGACATGTAACAAGAAATGCTGGGCATGTGTAAAATTAGCTGACTCATGTCGATCATCTGAGTAGGAGAACCAAATACTGCAAGACCAGACTCTTTCTTCTTCTTCGATGCAATTCTATTCCTGCATTTAGGAATGTCATGCCCATGTTTCCTGCAATAGATGCATCTCATTTTCTTCTTCTTATCCTAGAAGAGGCATCATGGGAGTGACCAGCATGTGAATGAGGGGGTTTACCAGCTGAAACCTTATCTATGCCTTTGTTTTTATGCTAGGTAGCAAAGGCTTGATCACTAGCTATAGAAGCATTGCGGTTTGCACAGCTTTGTTCCTCTAGTAAGAGGGCAACCAGCTGGTCAAAGCAATAATCATTGCCACCTGCAACCAACCTCAATGTAGTAGCAAAGCCCCGATTCTTAAGAGTCAGGGCAACCCATCAAGGGTATTAGAAACAAACTGAGAATCAGGCACCACCTCATTAATGTTAGCCAACTGCTCTTTCAAATCCTTCACATTGGTAAGATATGCATCGAATTACTACCCTTTTCAAGCTTCAAGTCCTTCGACTGCTTGCGGAGATAAGCAACCCTCGCCTCATTCCGCACCTGATATTAGGATGCAAGCAAATCCCACGCTTGCTTTGATGTCTTTCAAGATCGGATATGAGAGATAATGACCCCTTTAATTGAAAGAGCAATTAAGGCATCACGACCATCTCACTGAATTTGCTCGAGTAGGAGGCAAAGTACCTGTAGTGGAAGATGCTACTGCACCACAAGTAGCATTAGACCCATGACCAGACGAGCCTGAGGTTGTCCTATAGAACCAGAAGCAGCATTACGAGTAGGCGTGACCTCATTGCCCGAAACAATATTCCACAAATTCTTGGCAACCAAAACATGCCCCATCATATATACCCACATGGGGTAATTTGTGCCATCAAGCTTGTCCTCAGCCCTAAGCATCCCAAACAAATCATCCTTGCTGCTAGTCATAGTGCCAAAAATTTGGGGCTTTCAGTAAATTTGCCCTCTTTCGATTGCAATTTCCGGCAAGAATTCGGGGCTTTTGCATTTTGGATGCCATTTGGCAGTGGACAGTCACTTTGGGAGTTTTGCAAGCAATTTTGGACTCGGATTGAGTCACGTTGCAGACATTTGCCATTTTTTGCAGACACAATTTGGCAGATCTTGGGCATTTGCAAAGCATTTTGATGCATTTTAAGAGCCTTTGATAGGATGTGACAGCAAGCTGTCATTTTGGGCAGTTTTTTTGCAGACTTTGGTTGTGCATCTTTGAGCCCAGGAAGGGATTTCACTTGTCAGATTTGTTGCATTTTTATTTTATTTGGCAGATATGGCTCAGAACAGCCCCAATGAGGCAAACACCTATGGGATTATGTCAACGGAGATGAGACACAGCCAGAGACTTTGGCTTCCTCCTCAACAAGGTGGAGGAAGGGGTAGAGGTCAGTCCCAAGGTGCAGGACAAGTGTTAGGTGCAGCAGGAACTGCTTTGGTGCCTCCCACATAGGAACAGAAAAGGTGGGATTCACGTGATGCACAAGCTTTTTCAATTATTTCCCTTTCTGTCAAAAGGCTAATTATTCCACACATTCGGTCATGCAAGACCTCGAAGACAGCTTGGGATATTTTGGAGAGCATGTTTGCTGCCAGAAATGATGCGCGGGTCTCTTTCCTGAAGAGAGAGCTATCTCACACACATATGGATGAGGGTGACTCCATGAATGATCACCTCACCAAGCTTCAGGATTTGAGGGAACAATTGCTGAATATAGATGAGATCATTCTTGATTCAGAGATGATTACCACCACTCTGAATTCTCTTTCTGAGTCGGTTTTCATACCTCGTTGAATTTGTCATTGAGGGGGGGTGCCAATCCTCTCTTTTCAGGACTCTTGTTGCAGGAGGAGCAAACCAGGAAGAACATGGCCACATGGGCTGGCGAGCATGCCATGCTTTCAAAATTCAGGCCTAAAGGGAAAGGGCAGCAAAAGCAACATGCAAATCAGCCTACACATCAGCATAACGCTGATTCCGAACAGCCCTCTCACAAGGCTAAAGGTGATGCAGAGAAGCCAAAGAGGAAGGATATTTGTCACTATATTGGTGAATGCAAGAAGAGAATAGCAAAGGCAAAGAAAAAGGATTCGGGTATGGCTGTCTTAGATGCATGAGCCCCTCGGGCATATGAAGGAGCGGATGCTACAGCCAACTTTGTAAAGAAGATTATGCCTTTTTGTCTTGCATTTCAGATTTTCAAGTGGCTGGTCTAGATACTACAACTACTCTTGAGGATGACTCTTATGTTTTCCTGACTTGCAGCTATGACCTTTTGAAGGATGTATGCACTTTTAATGTCAATGAGACACTGAACACATGGAATTTTGATAGTTGTGCATCCAAGCACATCACTTCTAGGAAGAGTCTTTTTGCATCTCTGCATGCACCACCCGTTGGAAAAAGGGTGACTTGTGCAAACAATTTTTCTTATTCAGTGTGTGGAGTGGGTGACATTATACCTACCTCCACAAATGGCATAGATTTCAGAATTTTTGATGTTCTTTATGTGCCTGGTATCAAGAAGAATTTACTTTCAGTTTGCTTGCTCGATCGAGGAGTGTTTCACATCATCTTTGAAGATGCCAATTGTGCAGTCCGAGACAAAAAAAATGATCATGCTTTGATGTTGTCTGGCACTTTGTATCAGGGTTTTTTTCAGCTTGATGTTTATGAGAAAAGATCCGATCTTGCACTTGCAGTAACTACTCCCATTGCTGCCATGCAAAATGCGGCATTATGGCATTCCAAATATGGACAGATGAGCTATGGCAGCTGGATGACACTTCAAAAGCATGCTATGGTTGATGCATTGCCTCCTTTGGAGTCACCTCCTCCTCATGCCTGTGAAGGGTGCATCCTCGCTAAGATGCATAGATTTCCCTTTAAAAAGGATGGTGTAGTATGAGCTGTTCGAAAATTACGGATGGTGCAGTACGAGCTCTCCGGAAATTACAGCTTATACATAGTGATGTCTGTGGTCCCATGAGGACACCTGCTTTGGGTGGCTATCTGTATTACGTCACATTTATAGATGTCTACACAAATTACACTTGGGTCTATGCCTTGAAGAAGAAATCAGATGCGTTTATACATTTCAAACACTTTGTGGCCAAGGTTGAAAATGAGACATGAGACACTTCGCACTGACAGAGGGGGGGACTATTAGATCAATTATTGCCATCGCTGCAACTTTTGTTTGGAATGTTCATTAGTTGGACATAAAAACAGCTTTTCTTAATGGGGACTTACAGGAAGAGGTTTGTGTGAAACAACCTCCTGGCTTTGAAATTTCGGGCAATGCACATCAAGTTTGTAAGCTGAATGAGGTGGTAAAGATTGTGGGCCCTTATGGGTGTTGTTGGGGTCTGCTGACTGGGTCAGTTGTTTCTGGGGGCTTCCAGCCCTACAAAAACGGCCCAAGACTTGGATCCATTTGTTCACTCATTGTGCCTCACTGCAGGCTACCTTAGAGATCAGCAACCACTGTGAGTGAGCCTCATATTGCACATCATTATGGAGCAGCAAAAGAGGCCACGAAACAGATAGTGCAGTTTGCATATCACCTATGAGGGTTAAGGGAATAAAGGTGCCTTGTGCCTTATCCATTGGCTGTAGACAGGAAGCAGCAAGGAGGTCAAAGAATGGGAGCAAGCAGTGCCTCACCATTGGATGTCCACTAGAGCAGCAAGGAGGTTTGTTTGGAGGGCATCCCTAGGCAGCCCACTGAAGCTCTAAGAGAGCACGCAGGTTGACAGAGATTGAAGGTCGAGGTAGATGACTATTTTGAGTGGTCAGGGGTCCACATCTAGGCAGTTTCTTGTTTGCTAGAGTGGTGGCACAATGAGGATGTACTTTTGTATCAAGTTTTGTCCATTTGCTTGAAGCAATCTATAGTTCATGATTTACTATTCTACTATTATTGTTGTACTGTTCAAAGATCTAGATCTGTGTCGATGTCTCTCTTTGCACCTGTGTACACATTAAGGAAAGGATTGAGATTTGAAATAGCATGGTGCAATTTTTGGGCTTTCGTTTTCATAATCTTCCGCTGCGTGGTGAGTGTTGGCTGTTTCAAGCAACCGTCACCTCTGTTTTCTAACATGGTATCAGAGCTCTAAGGAAGTTTAACAAGTGCTGGAGGTCGAAAGCGAGAACCTTTGGAAGAAGATCTCAGTTTAAGCTTGTAGAAATCGTCTTCTACGTTTGAAGGACATGTATGTACCCTTGCAAGAAGGAGGGTGATCAAGATCATACAAGTGTACTCGTCCGAAGCCCTTCATTTGCTTGTCATGCCTAGTAGACTGCCCATCGCCATCCCAAGCTGTAGGGAATGGGGTAAAGCTCAACGGAAGTAACTATCTTCTCTAGAAGATGAAGATTTGGAGCCACTTGGTGGTTCAGATGATCTTGGAGATTATGATGGGAGTGGTGATGAGGCCATAGGATATCAAAAATGTTGCCGAAGTAGTGGTGACATTACCGGATCTGGATTGAGAGTTAGAGATTGGGTATTGTGAGATGCAGAGGCCTTGCCCATAATCATTGGCAAGAGTGCGGACTGGGTCCTCCCTCTTATTGAACTGGTGGACATGGCGTTTTCAGCATGGACCACACTGAAGGACATGTACAAGGTCAACAACGCAGCTAGAATCCTCAGTCTAGAATGAAACTCGACAACATGAGGATGGAGGGTGACACAGTGGAAATGAATATGGTGAGGGATCAAATGTCAACGATTAGTCAGCAGAGTGATTCGGCTTGGATAGCTAGGCTTTTGCTTATAGATTGTTTGGAGGCTGTCCAGAGCCTGGAGCAAGGGGGAACATATGCGGAACATGCGCATCAAGCTATGGAAGGCCTATGGGACAGGTTTGGTGGCAAGAAACTAGGCTCGAACTTTGCCTGGGCCAGTGGAAGCCACGTGGCCAGGCAAGCCAGCAAAGACCTCCATCTGTGGCCTTGTAGGGCCATTTATAGCCCTCATCCTCCATTTCAGCTGTAGGCAGGAGCTGAGTCGGCTGGAAGGGCAGGAAAAGTCGGCTGATTTGGGTGGTCAACCAGGCCCCATAAAAGGGGGCCATTTGCGCCTCCTTTGGCATCAATTGGAGCAGCCCTTTGACATGTAGATAGGAGCAGCAGTTAGGCCATCCTTGGGCCTTTGCTTAGGAGGTGAAGGAGACCTATAGGAGCGGGAGACTAATCTCGAGATGCTGTCCACTTAGGCTGGCTTTTCGAACAGCCAGGTGAAGGGATATTTGGATAGACAGATTGGGACTTGGTTTCTTTTCCACATGGAAAGAAAGCATTGCCATGTAAATGGGTCTACAAGATGAAGGCCACATGTGATGATGTGCCTAAGTACAAGGCCCGTTTGGTTGCTAAAGGGTTCCAGCAAGAGAATGGTGTGGAATTTGATGAGATCTTCTCTCCGGTTGTGAAGATGACCACACTTAGTTGCATACCTGGACAGCAGAGGATATGGAGCTTATGCAAATGGATGTCAAGACAATTTTCTTGTATGGGGATTTGCATGAGGAAATTTACATGGTACAGCCGAAAGGCTTTGAAGAAAAGGGCAAAGAGTATTTGGTTTGCAAGCTAAAAAGGAGTCTCTATGGCCTTAAGAAAGCACCTAGAGAATGGTATAAGAAGTTTGATGCTTTCATTCAGTCCTAGGGTTTCGGAAGAAGTGAGATTGATCAGTGCCTCTACACTAAAAGGGCTAAGGATAATAGCCTGATACTCTTGGCACTTTATGTGGATGATATGCTATTGGCTAGCAAGAACACTTATGATCTAGATGAATTGAAGTTGAAGTTACATGAGGCCTTTGACATGAAGGATTTGGGACCTGCGGGTCATATTCTTGGTATGTGTATCACGCAAGACCAGAGTAGGAAACTCCTTTTGCTTTCACAGAAGGAGTGTGTTACAT